>NC_134829.1:29028606-29083134 GCF_004210375.1 Tachypleus tridentatus | reverse complement strand
GGCCAGGTGAGTTAAGGCGTTTGAGTCGTAATCTGAGGATCGCGGGTTCGAATCCCAGTCGCACCAAAATGCTTGCTCTTTCAGCCGTGGTGGCGTTATAATGTAACGGTTAATCCCACCATTTGTTGGAAAAAGTAACCCAAGAGTTGGTGGTGCTCGTTTAGCTTTGCGCGAAATTCACAAACAAACAAACTTGAGTATATTTTCAGTTTTCTCTTGTTTGTTTGTGAAGTTACAATCACCGGCAAGGTGACTTTGACTGGACCCACACCTGTATGCGGACTGGTGGTATAGAAACTAGCCAATTATTAATGTATTACCAACTTTTAACACTACTTTATTCTGATCTTAAAAACTGAACAGTTATTGAACTATAAATAGATTTCAAATAACCAATAATCATTTCAAGTGTGTGCTAGTAAAATGTATATAATATCACAACGACTTTGATTGAATGTTTAACTGTGTGGACGTGACGCCATCTTTTGACAACATACTATAACAATATTGCAATTGTCTGCACCATTTCTATCATAAAAACAGAAAACTAGTTTCAACGTATTTATGACCGCTTACAAACATAATTAATGGACAAGTACACAGTTATGATTCATCTCTCGAAATTACTATCCCAAATCTATCGTCACGTTCTTTAATTGCCTAAATATTTGACACATAAACATAACGCTTATCTTAAAAATTAATTGTAAGGTGAACGTAACTAATCACTCACTATATTTTTGCTTTATCAAGAGACAAGAAGATGCGACAGAAGTAATAAGGTATGTGGTTATCCTTTTGTGTCGTGTAAAAAACGCATACTTTGTAATTTGTCTTTCGTTTTGTCTTTATTATTCAGGAAGACAAGTTACATTGAATACTCATATTTTCACCTTTTTGTATTTAAGTTGCCCGTTTTTTTCCGACCACATAAAAAATACAAAACTTGTTTTGTGCGTCTCCGTCATCATTAAAACAATGATTTTTATCAACGTGTCCGAACCCTATAGTTTAAAAATTAAACTACTGTGCATCTCATTTTGTTTGTAAAGCAATAAAATTTGATACTGAAAAGAAAACAGTTATATTGAAAGAAACAAACATTTAAATAAGTGTGGTACATAAAATTTTAAATACAAACGTACCTTTATTGTTTGTTCACCTAAACAACACTTTGTCCATATAATGAAATAAATGGTCAGGCCAGACACTCCCGTAGTTCATTAGGAATTGCATCTAATTTTGAACTGTGGACCAAAGGGAAGAAAACCAGTTGGTACCAACTTCCACCTGCAGCTGATACTCTTAATTTAATAATACAAACGACAGTAACTCTTATTATACACTACAGCCAAACATGTTAAGTATATTTACCGACAATCCTCAGATTCCCATTTCAATTCCTCACCATTAGACCATATATATAGTTACATTTCAGCAACCCTTATTATGAAATACTAATTTTTTTTTTTTTAGACAATATGAAAGAAAGAATAAAATAAGTTGTGTTTAAACAGCAAAATACAATTCTCAGACATTTTTCCTGAATTACAAAGATATTCAAATTTAGTACTTTGCATGAACATGTAAGATCAAAACCAATAAAGCAAGTGTAAATAAAGGCTTGAAAAATATAACACTAATATCATTTCACAATGTAACATTTATTTATTTTAACATTTTTAACACTATATACAATATAACATCATTAAATCGGATTATCAGATAATGGAGTAACATTTAATATCATCTGATGAAACAAATTATAATTAATCTAATTCTTTTAATAAAAGCATTTTATTTTAGAAACTGCAAAAACAGAAGGTGTTTTTTATATAAAATCAATTATATGATTTTCTTGTGTTAAACCTATTAATGTTCAACACTCCATAGGATATAGATTATTTTTTTAGAGTTATAAACTCAAGCAGGTGTTTTACTGCTCTAGGTTTTATCAACATAAAAGCATGTCATTATCCATATCAATTTAAAATTTAGATTATGACTTCTGTAATACACAGTGGTCAACATCTAAGATCCTATGCATAAACTTCCATTTTCCTCATAACAGAAAAGGATTTAAAAATAAAATCAAAGATATAACAAAAACAGGTGTTTAAATTCTTTATTTAAATATATTCTACTATCTGTAGCAATGAATACAGCATTTAAAATATTGTACTCAATTCATAGTTTTCTCTTAAAAAAAGAAAACATTTAACTTCTGAAGAATCCACCACCAGTAAATTCCATTCTCTGAAATAGAGAAAAATACACAAAATAAGCAGTGAAATTATAAAAAATTATTGAAACTGGCAACAAGGAATTTTTCATTGAGAAGAAATGGTTTAGTTGTAGAGAAAAATGAATTTTTTTGGTAATAACAATGATTATTAGGCCAGATATATTTTGCAAAAAATATTGAAAAAAACACAATACTAAGATATCTAATCACTTGATAAATATTTATAATAAAAAAAATCCAATTCCTAAAACGCTTGAAAAGACAAATTGACAAATAGATACATTTAATATATAAATTAAAAAGAAAATAAAAATACCAAAATATCAAGTGATTGTAATTATAAACATTCACATACCTAAACTAAAACTACTTGAATGATATAGACATTACTTCTGTATGCTACTGTTTTTATAATAAAAATGTGCAAGGTTAGATTTAGATATCCACTATCCATCTCACATTGGATAAACTTACATCATGCATTATTACGATAAGTTTATTGGAAACAGTTAACATTTCATATGTACTTTTGGCTGCTACAGTTCTACCAAATGTTCTAGTTTATTTTTTGTTTTGTTTTTGAATTTCATGTAAAGCTACACAAGGGCTATCTATGCTAGCTGTCCCTAATTTAGCAGTGTAAGACTAGAGAGAAGACAGCTAGTCATCACCAACTCTTGGGCTACTCTTTTACCAATGAATAGTGGGATTGACCATACATTATAACGCCCCCATGGCTGAAAAGGTGAGCACGTTTGGTGTGACGGGGATTCGAGCCTGTAACCCTCAGATTAGCATTCAAGTGCCTTAACCACCAGGACATGCTGGGCCTAACTGTTCTAGTATTCAATGAAAATTATATTTTCTGTTTGACTTGATATGGCAATTAACATTTTCCTGTGAAAGATTCGAAACAGAGAAGATAAAACTGACCATTTTAAACCATACTAATGGTACTTATTCAAATTATATACAAACAGGCAGTTTAGGTTGATTAAAAAAAAGGAATTATTTATAGTAAGACAGAACTGTTATGTTTAATGAACCCACCACCTAAATCATTATTTGATGAAAGTGTACATCTGTCTCTGCTTACAACTAGTGAAATACTGTCACCAAATGTAATACATATTCTTAGGAATCCCACAGAACTGAGATCTGTCTGTAAGAGGAGGAGGGAGTGGAATTTGGTTCTCACATCTCTGTCTTTCCTGTGCATTGAAATGGTGGGTCAGCTAGGTACCATTACTGATACTCTAGCACAGGGTTATTGACAAAACAGTTTGGATGTGTTTTAAAACTGTTAATAATGATACAAGTCAGAAGCATAATCTTCTCAAAGTTTATTACTACAAATAGTAAAATATCTTGACGACAATCAGACAATGGCACACAAATCAGCTCAGAATTGTTGGAACACAATAAGAAGACAACTTCTCTAGCTGAAACACAATCAGAAAAAAAACAACTTTTCTAGCTTTATTTATTTTCAGTCTTCTAGCATCTAGCAACAACAGCACTATTATTAAATTATGGCTAACTTTGAAACATCTTGGTGGATGCAGTGAAGATAGCCTAACTGCAATGAACAACAAATAAAAAACATTTAAGAAACTTAACTTCTGTTTCTCCTTGACTGAAACAACCATCTAAGTTTCAGGAGCAGTTTTGGAAAAACTTGCTAACTCCAGGGATCTAATGTAATACGTGGTGACCAGCAAAGTTTAAAGTGGTGCACAAAAAATCTAAATTTGTAATACTCTTTGGTGACAACACTTTTACTTTATAGCATTAGAGAGCATTTCAACATACACTGATCATGAGCTGAAAATGTTTGAAATGACGCTAACATGAAAGAGTACAGTTGATGCTAGCCATGGCATAGGCATGTACAGGCTTCAGGCAAAGAAAGAAACTGTACAGGTAATCAGACATGTACAGGCTTCAGGCAAAGAATATGGTATAAGTATTTGGGTATGTACAGTGTTCAGATATTGAGGAAAATGGTGTAAGAAATCAGGCATATATCGAGTTCATGTTTAGAGGAAAATGGTGTGAGCAGTCAGTTATTTACAAGTTTCATGTATGAAGGAAAAGAAAACAACCTTCCTTTAGAAAATTTAGAATAATGACACCATTACAACATAAATAAAATTTGCCTGAGTTTAATAACAATTTGGTTCCAAAAAATGAAAATATATTCTGTAATAGAGAAAAAGTTCTCTTTCAGGTCCTAGAATAACAAGTGTATAATTTAACCTCTTCAAAAGTTTGAGCCATATTTTTATCACCAGAATGTTGAAGGTTTTACAAGGCAGGGGGGAGCTGTATTGCTATTGCCCAAAGAGGACACATAAATAAAACTAAAAATTAATGCCAATTATATTTTTTTTCTTTCTGACTTAATTTACCCAGAACCACTTAGTCCAATTTTAAATAATGTTTTGGTTTTCTGCCTAAAGTTCATGTTTTACACAAAATTAACATGAAAACTAAACTACAGAAGACAAGTTTACAGTTTTTGTTGTTACTATCATACCTGCTGTGGCTCCACAAAGTCTAACCAGTCTGATGCATGTGTAGGTAACAAACCCATCGAAGAACATTTGTACAATGCAACTGCTAAACAAACTAGATTTCCAAATAGATACACAACTTTTTTGGAAGAAAGCTTGGCTCCCTTCTATGAGTTTAAAGGCTGGTGACAAAATGAAAAAATAGAAAAGATAAATAAATATAATATAAAAAATAGCAATGTAATTTTGTTGGATTTTATCAGAATAATTAATATTAAGAATCTCTTCCAATCCTAATCTAGACATGCCAGATATGTGAATTAGAATAAGTGAAACCCAACTTAGCTCATTTGAAACCACTGTTTAAAGAAATTGAGCTATTAAACAGTTCAAAAAGTGAAGCTCACCTAACTCCATACATCCGAGCAAATGCTACAAACATCCAACTTGAATATCTCGATTTATTTATAGAAATGTGACAGCATCCAAAAACATTTATGTATTTTAGGCTGAAAGCCATGTTATTATCCATATTTTTATAACCAGAATGAAAATTTTATAAGGTATGGTGATAATTATTAGGACATCATAATAACTCATGCAAAACATTATGGGTTTTAAAAGTTAAACATAAAACATCTAAATTAGAGAAAAGTTGAAAGAGTACAACTGATTTAAACATACAGAATCTGAACTAATGTACAGTTAAAATATCATTCAGCTTCCTTGAACCTACATCTGTAACCTACAGTTGTAACATGATGTTCGCCACTTGAACATATATCTAAGATAGTGTTCATTCGAAACATTATGTAGTTCCCTTGAACATACAACATTAAAACTGTCAGTGACTTATAATCAAATTATATGATCTTAATATCAGGAATTTTATTAAATTTGTGATGACAAGAAACCCACTTAAAGTAAAAATATATCTCAGGATGGGTGGTATGGGTATTAACACTTTTATTAATAAAGCAGAGAACAATGTTTCAATCTTCTTAAGTTGAAACACTGTTCTCTGCTTTATTAATTAAAGTGTTAATACCCATCCTGAGATATAATCTTATTAAATGTAATTCATATATCTCTACAAAACATGTTACAAGCCCACTGGATGAGAGGTTAAACAGAACACTTCCTGTACTTTGAAACAACTTCCAATGACCAGGTGACAAACTAAACATGCTTCTCCATATTAACACCAACAAATAAATAGGGAAACAGCACAACTAACAAAATGTAAACTTTAAAGGAAGCAAAATATTTGAAATTAAAAACAAACAAACTAGTTAACTTAGTATCAGTTTGAAAAAACAAAACAATCTTACACTGTTTCACAATTTCTGTCAGTAAAAATACATACTAGACTGTATCGTAATCAGTGCTTTCACTGGGCGAAGGAATAACATTCCCACCATCATGATTGGAAATATAGAGATTGAATTTCCTGCCATGTACATTATAAAGAGGTTCATGGGGACCTGTTTGAGGGGTGCAAGAGCAATGTCCCAGGATTTCTGTTAAAATAAAAAAAAAAATTAAGTGCAATAATAGTGAACATGAATTGGTTTAGGAGTCTGAGAAGAGAGAAAACTTAGTGTTTAAGCTATAGTTCTTGGTCAGAGATTAACATCTGATTCATATCTTACAAAACAAGAGAATGAGCAAGGCTTTGTTTTCTTATTTCTAACAATTTACAGATGTTATCACACATTTATGTAAAGACACTGTTATCACACATTTAAAGGTGTTCCTTGTGATGCAAGCAACATAAATATTGTTACAAGAAGAGCACAGTAGTCACAGAATTTTCAGAGTTAAAATAAAAACATTATAATTATTATAAGTAACCTTGAAGTTTTTGGAACAAACTCATTCACCTTCAAATCAAATTTCTCAAACCATTTCATGCTCAAAACTGAATGATACAACACATAACATACACAAAAACTGATCAACATAAGAAGTGATAACAGAACTATGTTTAATTATTAATATTTTTTCTACACATTTTGGATACATTGATTTGTTATCAAAAGAGTATTACAGCTCTACATTGGATAAGAAACTCAATTTACTAATATTTGAATAGGTTTTAAATAAAATAAAAATCATAAAATTGGACAAAAAACTATTAGCAAAAAAAGATCACATCAAACACCATTTTAAAAAAATTTCTTACATTTACTAACCTGATGTATTCATTTTGTTTTCCTTTAACAGTTGCTTAAATATGGGCTTCATGTTTTATTGACAAGCTGCTTAATGACACCATTTTAATTGCACATACAACAATATATGTAAAGTTTTTTATATTGCCATAAATGAGTTTTAGCTGGTACACTGTTGATCAAAACTCTTACCAAATGTAAAATTTCTGTCTGTCATCAGTTAGTAAAATAATGAAATATTAAATTCAAAACTTATTAAACAATGCTAACTTCTGGTAGTTAAATAAAACAATATTTGAGAGAGTTAAATGATCTGGAAAAGTCATATCTCAATTATATGAAATCAATAACTGGTATAAAACATCAAAACAAGGAAAGTAAGAATTTTTGTTTAAAACTTTCTAGAATATATTAGAAAACTTATTATAAACCTCAACATATTAGTATGGCTTTTTTAAAAATTAGTCACTTTCACACTAAATATAACTATGACTTGGATACCTAACTATCATGTCAAGGAAGGTTTAAGTTTTTCAGGAATGTGTGACCTATGGATATCTGATTACTTGTATATTGACCTTTTTGCATTTTAACTTGTTTTATTTGTGACTCCTTGACTTATCGTTCACTTCTTACGTGAGAAACGAACCAACAACTACAAGATGTTTGGATTAGTTAAGATTCTAGCAGGTTGTGTTTATAGCTCAATAACTGTGACAGTTCTTTTATTTTGCAAACTTATCTGAGACAGTTTTGATGTCTACAACTTCCATGAGAACATCACACTTAACTACTTTAATTGTGAAAACTATTGTGGTAATTTTGATGTTTCATAGTTCAGGACAATGACATTCTTAACATTTCTTACCTCAAAAACTAATCTCTGCAAGAGCTGTGACACTTCACATCAGCAGCACAGTAACAAAATTCTAACTTCTTTGACACTGAAAACTAATCTTTGTGAGAGGGTTGATGCTTATAACTTCAAGACAATGGCATTTAACATCCTTAATCTTCAATATCAACATGTTAAAGTCAACTTAATTTTTCTGCTTTCAATCTGACTTAAATGGTTTGTTCTAAAAGGAACAAGTTCATCCTCAAAGAAATTAAACTAACTAAATGGACAAAGAGAATTAATAAATCAATATAAACTTTCAACTAATACAATCTATGTACATAGAACAAAACTTAATCCTAACAATCAAGTTTAATGTGCCAAGTAAGTTTAGTCTTGTAAAAACTAGAATACCCGAGGATAACAAACCTTATCAAAATGTTGTACATTTATAATAGACTTTTTTATTAGCCAGTCAATCTATCTCAAAGCTTTTTTCTAAAAAATGGGTTCTTCATTGTCCAACTAAAATGCACTTTTTAATCAATTGGGTACCCTCACTGTTAACAATACTTTGGGCCATAACAATTAGCTTCAGCATATATATATCTAACATGTTCAGTACGTTGAAAGATACCAATAACAACTAACACATATATCTAAATAGTGATACTAAACAAAAGTAGGCTTTTGATGTTTAAGGTCAGAATCTACAAGTCATCAATATAGCAATTACATGCCCAGTTCAGTAAATCCTCATGTAGCTTGAAACTTACGAATACTCTTGAACTGTTGTATATACTGTGTAGTGAGGTTTAAACACAATTGTTTAAAAATTTGATAGATGTCTCACGACAATTTTGAAGATATACAAATAATGATCACATTTTAACCAACTTCTGTGAAAGTTACCAGATGTACAAGAACAACTTTGTGAAGTTTCACATTGATATTAATTAAAATCAGGTAATCTATACTGCAGTAATTTAACTTTTCATGAAAGCTATTCCAAAACTAGTCTAGATGTTAAAAAATACAAGAGGAATATGAGCTAAAGCATGCATGTCAAGCTGGACATTAACTTCATAAAAATGTTACAATACCAACTTCACAAGCAATCTTAACTCTTGGTTCAGTCATCTAACCACTACTGACATCACTACCTTGAACCTTGACCAACTCTAATTATCTTGACAACTGACCAACTTTGCATACCTCTATCTTCACTCTTGTCTAACTTTATAATTTTTACTTGTATTACCCTAAATTTCTTTCCATAGTTTACAAAAGGGTTTCAACTGTGATAGCACTATACTTGAATTTCTTAAAAGTTTAGGCTTAGCACTTTCATTAATCTTTATGTAATTTCAATGTTGTACCTAGAAGAGACAAACAAGTCAATCTTGTAACAACAACAAAATCAGAGGAGATTCACATTATAACAAGAGAGCATGTAGCTGTTCATAAAAGAAGTTAAAATAAATAAAATATATAATAAACATTTTGTATTCTAATATATCAAGACAACTTATTAGTCAAGCTAAGCCTTAAAGAGCTTAATATACACATTTCTTACCTTCACAATAAGACTGGCATCAGTTTCTTTGCTGGCCTCAACATGGGCTTGTCCAAGAGAAGAGCTGTATCCTGGTGGTGAGGCTAATTCAATCTGTCTTTCTGACTTTGCTCTGGAAGGTTCATAGAAAGATATTGTAAAGATCAAAACATTGCTAAGTGAACATGAGAGTGCATCTCTTTGTGGAGCAGTATCTTTGCCAATCTTCCTCTTGACAGTAACTTGCAAGTTAATAGCATAGCATCACAAAAGTAACAAAGTTGTATAAGATGATTCAGATTTGTAAACTTGAAACTTTTGTGGCTGATAGATAGTAATGATATTGCAAATTCACTAAACATAACATGGATAACCATACAAGTTGTTCACTCTAAAGTGGCCCAAGTACATTTTTTAAAATACCTAGCATAAAAGAAGTCTTTCAAGCTCTAGCTGATAGTTGGATTGAAAGACTCACTTCTGAGAAATTCATTTATTGGTGACACTGTATGGTATTACACAGACTGGCTATTTTAACTCTGGCATATATTTGTAAGGAACTCCAACTATTTGGATGTGTGAATTAAACTGACTAATGGCCATGTAATGATTCAGATGTCGTTTGATATTTATAAATTCAAAGCTGTAATCATTTCATGTTAAATAAAGAATAATAGGTTAAGGATGTTTTAAATTTTCTTCCTTGACTATACTATTATAAGAAGAAAATTCACATAGGTGTGTGAGTGGAAGGAGGAACAGTCTCAGCTTGAAATACATATGATCATTTGGGCAAATTTAGAAGTAAAAAATATGGTGATTTGGGCCATTTTCACCCTTAATTTGAAAAAAAACTTCACAACCTCATTTGAGGAAAAAAATAGCCCATCCTTCACTGAAAAAATTCCTCATACATCTATAGACATTCAACAGAGCATCTTTGGGTTGAACACCACCACTGTAATCATCTGCTGACATCTGCAAACCAAAGACTAGACCATAAATAACAAAGGGAAATAATACTCTTAATCTTATTAATATCTACTTTGTCATGGAGAATGAACTTTTAGAATGTAAAAGAAAAATGCACAAATGTAACTAAATACATTTTACAATATGATAAATTAGTGTTGAAGGGGTTATTTAACAATAGAACTGATTTTTTTCTAAAAAATAAAGAATAAGTTAAATTCTTTACTTTTCTCATGGATAGGAGTAAAAGACTGCCTAGATAGACCGAATGGTCTCTTACAGTCCAATTGTTATGTTAGAATTGACATTTTTTTTATTTTATTCCTTATATTTCAAAAGTAGTCACAACAAAGACCAGAGAGTCTGATAATGATGGAACTTTTGAACTACGAAAATTAAAAAACTCGTTTGTTAATGGTACAGTTGTAAATAATAAAAGATGCAACATTGTACTGGAATTTAAGTCAACTCTTTATTATCTTCTTATTTCAGAATAGCTATATATATATATCACACTGAGAAGTGAATGTATTGGTATGTCTTGTGCAGAATTTTTCAAAAAGCATACCATTTTTACATAGTGTTCTGCAAATCTGCTATATTTAAGCTATATGGAAAAATCGAGTGTTTGGTAAAGAACAAAAATTATTTACATAGTTTTAGAAAAAGATCATGCTATACTCCTTTTGGATTATAAGAAAAATAACAGGTATTTTCCTTTTTTTTTTTTAGAAAATCAAAATATTTCAGATAGACATAACAAAATATGGTAAAAATCTGGGATAATATTTCTACAATTAATTTAATATATAAAATTTGCATTTTCTATTTATATACTATTAAAATAGTATGATTTTACAATATATGATTTAAAATTACATTGTGATGCAACTTTCACAAAAGTCAACGAATTTCATCACATTTGACAATATATAATGTTCTATATCCACAGAGCCTTTGTAGTTTATACTAATTAAACCATAAATATAGTTGAACACATAAGAGTTACAGTCAGAAATAAACTTATCAAACCTTACTTTAAATGCACTTTAACCATACTAATAAACTGACTGAGGTTTAATACTGAACAATTTTGTTTATTCTATCACACAAGAATTGTTTGGAATGGTCTCTTTTTACAGTGTTAGCAATTATATATATTATAAAATATTACATATTACACTTTCAGTTAAATAATGTTTATTTATCCATTTCCTAATAGGTCTATACTTACGCATCAAACTCAATTAAACTCTTAAATCATATCCTCTGGTAGAATTGATTTAAATCTTACTGTGCGTAATTCAAAATCTCACGCGCAATAAATTTAATATTATTATTATAAATATTGTTTGCACATCTCACAAGAGGGCGAGCAAAATCTTGCACAAAAATAAATTGTAAACCTAAAGTAGTTCGTATCCCAAAGATACAATGTACGAGAACTAATAAAACAATAAAAAATGTATATAAAAACAGTTCACACCTCTGAGGAAAGGAAAATGACCATTTATGACGGCGCGCAATACTCCGATTTTTTCCTATCGACGCCATCGTCATAAACAAATATGGGTAACTAATCGCCACCTTTCGGCATATGTGAGTTTAAAACTTTTTTTTTTTTTTGTTATTTTTGAACTGACAATATAGAAATTCAGTTTGTAATAGCATTTTAAAAAGGGAGAGGTTAAACATAAAATTTAAGACAAAAATGTAAATTATTGTTATTTTATAGCATGTATAATTTAGCAGAATAAACATAATGTGATATCACAAGTTGTATTTATAAGTGAATTTATTGTCGTTTAGGTTTCTAGTTCCAGTAGAAATTGTATCTTTTTTTTTCTTTTATAAGTACAGTTGAAGGTTAAAATACAATTAAATATTCAAGCATTTTGTGCTTATTATTGAAACCAATTATATATTATCAAAATTCGACCTACCATTTTTCTCTTCAAATCATTAACTGTTTTTTGTAATGTTTTTTTTAAAACTTTCTTTATCTGTCATCTTTCTTTAGGTGAATATCCATCATAGCCACTTCCACATCGACTTTATTTTATTTATTGCACTTAGAAACATAACTTTCCAGTGGCAAGAAATAGGAAAATACTGGTCGAATAAAGGGCAAAGAATGCTGAATAAATTGTTCAGTAAAAATCATTACTAATGTTTTATCTTCAAAAAATGGAAGTATTAATCCACATCTATCGTTCTAACATATTTTCAGTAATTTGAATATTTTTCGGACATTACATAACCCATATTTATTTGGTCTGGTTAAATCACAAACATTTATGACTAAATAATTTATGAAAAACACATCTAGTTCTCCAACTATAAAAACTATCTATAGTGTGTTATAATATAAAAAATATAAGGATATTGGCATCAATAAAATTAATGAGTACTATTTGATATATTTTTAAAATCATCTTTTAACAATGTGAGTTTTTAAGCACAAAAACAATTTGAACGTGCAAGACGGTAAGCCAAGTAATTTGAAACACAGACTTTAATGTTTGTCTATAAAAAATTGAATTCCCACACAAACTGTTGTAAAAAATTTCTATGTAACTTTACATTGGCGTTCTTGTTTCAAAAACCGATATAAACAGAGTTAACGATTTTAATTAAGTTTTTTCTATTGTTTAAAAGCACCACTGTAAAAATATTTCATATAAACATTAAATTCAAAACCTTAACACATTGAAGGCAAATACCCCCTTTTCATTTGCTATTGGGATTGAGGGTGAGAGTAATTAATTTATATTGTAGGTGGTGTTAATATTCGTCGAGAAAAATTAAAAGATGAATAAACTTTTTGTATTCACAAATTCTTTTTTACTATTTTATTTTGAATTCTCTCGCTTCATAAAATGATTCATTTGTTGTTGTTTTTTTCTGAATAAATAATCTTTTATTTAAAGTTAAAAAACGAATCGAAAAGCTTAAACATTTCTTTTTTCATAGAAAGTATTATTCTTCAAAAGAAGCGTAAAAGACCATTTAGTTTTAGTGCATAGATCTAACGAAGAAAAATTCGCTTTTAAAAGATCTCAAACTTTTTGGTTTTCGATGGTTTTGCTTCAAAACAACCATGTCCTTTCCCTCAAGGTACAGCGATAAGACTACAGACTTTTAACGCTAAAAATTGGGTTTTGTTACCCGTAGTGGGCACAGCACAGATAGCCCATTGTGTAACTTTGTACTTAATAACGAATAATAAAAATGGAAATGACTAAATAATTTTACGCATAATACGGAAAACAGTATAATTGTAGATAATCTCAAGTTGTAGTGCATTATACTTTTTTCTTTGATTCTTCCTTCTCCTGTAGGCCCAGCAAGCCCAGGTGGTTAAGGCACTCGACTCGTAATCCGAGGGTCGTGGGTTCGAGTCCCTCTCACACCAAACATGCTCGACCTTTCAGCTGTGGGGGCATTATAATGTTACGGTCAATCCCAAGAGTTGGCGGTGGATGGTGATGACTAACTGCCTTCCTTCTAGTCTTACACTGCTAAATTAAGAACGGCTAGCGCAGATAGCCCTCGTGTAGCTTTGCGCGAATTTAAAAAACAAACCAAACCTTTTCGTGTATAAGTTAAGTGTCAAAGATCCGACAGGAACAAAATTACATCAATCGAACTTAGTTCTCTTCATCTTAAGCTGAGAAAAAGGAGCATTAATTATGTTATAAACAAATATTTAAATGTTTTAGAAACATCAGTACCATGCTTACTTCAATAAAAAGAATTATAAGACACCGAAATATATGCTAACCTGATAAATTAGAGGATTACGACTTTTCCATTCCATTACCGATGTTTTAAATGGGTTATATCATTATACAAAACATTCTCAAATTATTATGAGCCTTTAAAATATTGCGTTACTATCCAGATTTATACAGTAATTACAAAATTAAATTGGTTACTAAAATGTATGTCGTTTATAGGTTCTGGCCTCACGAAATATAATATGAAAATATCATGAGGCTTTGGTCGAACTATAAAAAATATAAAGAATCTTTAATTAATCACTAGACTGCAACTTTTCAGAAAAACAAAAACAACAACGAACACCAATACTGTAACTTGGAATATTCGGAATGCGAAACAAAATGGTTAGTAATTATATTAATTAATCCAAATAGAAATTTTTGGATAAAAAAAATTATGTGGAAGAAAAAGAAGACTTCTTTAATCATGTTCATTATTTATACCACAAGATTACAAGAATGGAATTAAATGCGAGAATAATTTGACAATATACTTTGTAAAATATATTCATAATGACCGTCACACACAAAACATGCTCGTCCTTTCAGACGTGGGAGCGTTATAATGTAACGACCAATCCCACTATGTGCGAAATTAAAATTCAATACCAACAACATATAGAATGTTAACGTTTGGATCAAATCGAAGAAGTATAATTTCCTACACATCAAATGTTTTGTAAATTACTAGTTTATATAATCGAGTTCAAAAGTTATCATGGAAGTACTCTTATCACCTAAACAAGTACCAAAATACCTTCAGATCCGTAGTAATACTATGAATAATTATAATTATATAATATTTAAACATAAAATTATTACTAATGCAAGGTGGGTCAACAAGATTTTAAAACAAAACTTTCCTTTGTGTCAAATTAGCAACTATAGAAATGTAATTTTTAATTATCTGTTCCATTTCTCTTCGACTGAATGTTGTTTTTAGTCAAAGCACCTCCACTATTTCAACCAGATGGTATCAAATCATAGATTTTTATTTGAATCCACTGAAGACGACGACGTTTTTCCAATTAAACAAATGGAAAGATATATAGAGAAACCATTGCAAATGCATTTTTTTGTAGGAAAACTCAGAATAGTGTTGATTCCACATGAACACAGATTGACCTTTTGATAATATTTTATGAATAAAATGAGTAAATGGTTGTGCAACACAATAAATGGATGTACTCTAATATGCTAAATCTTCACCTGGTATTTTAAGCTTTTTTATTTAAGATAATACAAAGAAATAGAAGCATGGTGCTCCTTCTTGACAAAGAATTCCCTTATTGATATTTTTAGTTGAATCAAATGGTTCATAGTAGATCTTTATCTGTAAAAGCAATATTTAGTATTGGACAGAAGTTTCTTTGGTTCAAGGAAACAAGACGAACATTAACTGCCTTCTCGAGAAGTCTTATATAGACATTTAGTCGTAGAAAATGGTCTAAGTAATCTTAGGATCCCACCCAAGCTTTATAAAGGGATGATGATAGCCTCTTGTCAAACCTGGTTAGAAAGAACCAGAGGAAGATCAAATAATGCTGGAGAAATGACACAGAATATTTCAGTTGATGTAAAGCTAGAGCAAAGCAAACCAAGCATCAAGTTTTACAAGAGTAAATACTCAATTACAATCGTTAAGACAAACAGGTTGAAAAGAAGGTAATATTCTTTCAACTCGTGTCTTGATGGTCAAAAAGGCAGTGGAACAGATGGTGGTACTGGAAAGTTAAGAAATGTTTTTTGTTAGCAATATATTGTATCTCGGTAATTTCTTCTTGTTGTAGATGAGATACTGAAAGAAAATATAATCCAAGATTCTTCTTCGCTTTGACATCTGACCTGTTGAACATGAGCATAAGTCTTTTGAAAAGGCCATGTGATTGACAAGAGTAGAGGCCCGGCATGGCCAAGTGTGTTAAGGCGTGCGACTCGTAATCTGAGGGTCGCGGGTTCGCATCCGCGTCGCGCCAACATGCTCGCCCTCCCAGCCGTGAGGGCGTTATAATGTGACGGTCAATCCCACTATTCGTTGGTAAAGAGTAGCCCAAGAGTTAGCGGTGGGTGGTGATGACTAGCTGCCTTCTTTCTAGTCTTACACTGCTAAATTAGGGACGGCTAGCACAGATAGCCCTCGAGTAGCTTTGTGCGAAATTCAAAGAAACAAAGACAAGAGTAGGATATCTGCAGATGATACACTGAGCTTGATTCTGAGTTTTTTGTGCCTTTTGGCAGCTGGATGTTTACCACAAGACATGAAAATAATCATGCTTTCTGTATGAAGAAAAAGCAGTTTGCAACATAATAGGATATGTTCCATATGTTTCCTTCAATCAATATTTGCACTACCCTAGAGTAGATTGTGTCCACTTCAGTTACCTAGGATGATGAAAGGAAGTGGCAACAGATTGATTAATTTCTTATCTTAGTCAGATAAAAAAATATGATGGTATGAACAATTAAGACTTACATAGCAATTGCCTGCACAAATGTAATAAATTCCACATTTATGAGTGGAATATCCTGGTCAACTACAAGTATCACTTCACTATGAATTCATTAATTACATAATCTCTTCTGTAAAGTGAAAATTGCCAAACGATGAGGATATTGGCTGTTTAGAAAAACGTTCCCTGTCTGGAGATACACGGAGAATGGTAAGAAATAAATCTCTCCAAATTGGGGTAAAAACCTTGATTATATTATTGGAATAATTTTCAATCTAATTTCTTTTCCCTATGGTAGGTATATAGACCTTTATATATTCTGCCTAGTTGTTTGGTGTTTACAGGCCCAAAGCAGCTCAGCTATCTGCGCCATATGACTGGTAAAAAATTCAAAAAGGTAAAATGATTAAAATACATAAAAAGGAATAATTTTAAAACAAAACAGAGTTTACTTTTTGAATTAAAAACTTAGAATTAAAAAAACCAATGACCCTTAACAATTTAAAGACACAACTGAGGTAGACAGTATCACCATCGCCAATGATATTGTCCAACGTCAAGGGTGAACCCATGGTAAAAATGTCTAAAATGGTGCCGTCGCTTACGGTTTTAACAATGGCACGACAGTAAAATGCGAGCTATTGTGACTTCAGTGTCACACAGACCACACGTTGGTGCATCAGTCCCAGAAAACAGAAAACGATGTGTTAAAAAAATTGTCACCAATGTGTAGCCTAGCTAGGACAACTTCCTCCCGATCATTATGGAAGCAAGATTATCAATGCACAATAGGAGGTTTTATCTGGAAAAGCTTGTTGTGACGTTGCTTATTCCAAGTCAACTGCGAAGTGGCAAGAAGCCAAGTCTTGAACAGAAAACCGTGGTCCATTTATGGGACAGGCAAGGCCGTGACAGCACCAGAGCAGACAGACTTAGTTGTGGTTCAGTGACCTCGTTCCCGCGAATACTAACATGGCCCGGTATCTAGAACTGGGTAGAAATGGATAATGAGGAGAAATGAGCCAGTTTGTTTTGAATATCGACGAGAACAACGTGAAAAATAATGTGAAGTAGTTCCAGGGTCAGAGAGAGATAAGTGAATCGATATAAATAGTACAGTTCGTGTACTGCATAGCTTCTATGTGATCCAATGCAAGATAAGTGGCATACACTTCAGCAGTGAACACAGAAACTGTAGAGGGGATTATGTGTGCAACCATCAAACCATGACTGAGCTCACAGAGTCACCTGATTTTGAACCATCTATATAAATGGGAATGGAAGGATGGATCGAAAGATGTTCGGCAAATGGAAGACTACTTCCAATCGGGAGTAGCCACCTTCTTCTGATCACTCAAAGAAAAGTCACATTTAGAAATGGTAATAAGCCATGGTGGGATAGGCTGATCAGTGGAAACAGCAACGCTATCCAAGGACAGACCTAATTCAGCCAACTGTGCCTGGATACGAAGGCCAAAAGGAACAATGGCAGACCATCTATTCGAAAAAAAAACATGGCCCACTAAGGAAGGAAAATACAACCGAGGTGGAATGTTGTGGTAAGGATCGAGGTTCTGTTGCATACAGTAAAAATAATTGCAAACAGTAGAGGAGCTTCGTGAAACACAGTGTACAAACTCTGGACTGGAGAAGTGTGGAAAAGCTCCGTGCACAGCCAAAGCCTCAGATGGTGAACAGGGTTCAACATCTTCAAGGCCTAGGTCCTGGCAAAGCTATAGGCCATAGACCCAGAGTCTAGTTACAATCGAATGAGGACACAATAGATTTTTAGCATACAAAATCGATCTGCTTCCCATAAGGTGGAAGAGAGGACAAGGAGGATATACACTTGGCACGTAGCTGCTTGATGTGTTGAATAAAGATAAGCCCCAAGAACTTTGCCTAAGGGTCCATGGGAAGCACAAATTTTCCAAGATGGAGCTCAGGATCAAGGTAAACACCCCATTGTCAGCAGAAGTGCATGCAAACGGTTTTAGAGCAAGAAAAGGTAAAACTGTTTGCTGTAGTCCACTTCAGTAAATGATAGAGAGCAGTCTGTAGCTGCCACTCAATAAACCATATGCTTGATGACTGACACGAGATTTGGAAGTTGTCAACATAAAAACAACTTTCAACTATAGGGAGAGTTGTCCACTGATGACATTAATCTTTATAATGAAAAGTGTGACATTCAAGACACAGCCTTAAGGGACTCCAAGTTCCTCTTGCATAAAAAAAAAAAAGTATTTAACTCATTCAAAGATGTAATCGCCAGTCTATTAAAAAATGCTTAATAAAAATGGGCAAATGGCCACTCAACCCGTATGAGTGGAGGTCTCGCAGGATTCCATACCTCCACGTAGTATCATAAGCTTTTTCAAGGTCAAAAAGTACAGAAACATGATGTTGTCCTTTAGAAAAGCTACACTGATTGACGTTTCAAGTCGAATCAGGTGGAACACTGTCATCGAAACTCACACTTGGTGGGCGAGAGGAATTGTTTGATTCGAGGAACCAAACAAGACGAGCATTAACCATTCTTTCTAAGGTCTTACAGAGACAGCTCGTCAAAACAATGAGACAGTAGTTTTAAGGAATCTTGGGATCCTTTCCAGGCTTAGAAAAAGGGAAGACAATATCATGGCACTAAGCATCAGGAAAACATTATTCTGCCAGATCTGGTTAAAAACGACCAGAAGAATAGCAAGAGAAGCAGGAGAGAGATAGCGCAGCAACTTGTAGTGAATATCATCAGGCCTGACTGATGTACTACCAGACTAATAAAGAGCAAGGTTGAGTTCCACCAATGTAAAGGGACGCTTGTACTCATAGAGATGATCAACCCATAAAAAAGAGGTGATCACTCTGCCCGAGCATTGATGGCTAAGAAGATGGAGGATAAGGCAGAAGTGTTAGATGAACGAGAAAAACTTTTACTCAGAGTATCGGCGACACTCTGGGCATCAGAAACTTCTTCGCAATTGGAGAAAAAGATCGAAAGGGGTAGAAGTACACTGCTCACTGACCTTCCAAATCTTCTCCCATATGATTTTGGAACTGGTGGTAGAAGAGATGCTAGTTGTGAACTTGGTTTGGTTTAAAAGGCATCACTGTTCTAACGCATAGTATGAAAAACATCTTGGGCAATGGCACACAAATCATCAACCCTAGAATTTATAAACGTTTGTGAAAATCGAAAATGCTTTAATCGGCTATTCTAAAATACCATTTAAACAAGTTAGTAAAAACTTCTTGTGGAGAATTAAAAAGTATATTATGAAAACAATGAAACAAATCTGTATAACAATATGAATCATAATATAACTAATTCATATAAACTATAGCATACAAAATATTCGGTTTGGTTTGGTTTAACTTTCGCGCAAAGCTACACGAGGGCAATCTGCTCTAGCCGTCCCTAATTTAGCAGTGTAAGACTAGAGGGAAGGCAGCTAGTCAGCACCACCCACCGCCAACTCTTGGGCTACTCTTTTACCAACGAATAGTAAGATTGACCGTTACATTATAACGCCCCCATGGCTGAAAGAGCGAGCATGTTTGGTGCGACAGGGATTCAAACCCGCGACCCTCGGATTACGAGTCTATTGTCTTAACCACCTGACCTCCAGGCTAGTTATGAACTTAATCCAAGATTCCTTCTAGCTTTAACGTCTTCCCTGACAAGTATGTGCATGAGGTCACTGCAAAGTGATGCAGTTTGAAAGTGTGGGAAATCTACAAAAGGTATCCCAGGCCCGTTTTTGACCCTTCTGTACCATGTGGCAGGCAATATTCCATTATGGACAAGATTACCATGTAATACGTGTTGAGGTTTTAGGAATAGAGTGATCAACTGCTTGGACAATACAGTCGCGTACTGCTGACACACAGTCATCTATCAATGGTTTACAGATGACAGCAATGAAAGAGAGTTAGTTAGCCTGGTCCAGCTTCCACCACGGTACGTGTGTTAGACGTGATTGGCCATGGCCAGTCTCCCTCACCATGATTACAAAATGATCACTACCCTGTGAGTCACTGTCAACCTCAAGGGAAATGAGAGAAAAGTGAAGGGGAGCAGATAAATCAATAGCAATAAAAAACTGACTAGATGCAGAAAAATAGGTACAAATACCAGTATTAAATAAAAGAGGTTATGATCCGAGAGCATATGCTCTACAGAACGACCCCTCATATCAATATCAGCTCCGCCCCAGAGGGGATTATGTCCATTAAAGTCCCCCAGGATTAAAAAGGGAGACGGCAACTATTCAATGAGAGCATCAAGGTCTGACTGATCATAGGTCTCCTCATGAGACAGATAAAGAGAACAAACTGTGATGATACGAAACACGGGTGGCTACAGCCTCCAAGTGTGTATCGGGTGGCAAAGACAGGGAGGGCACATGCTGATCGACCAGAAGTGCCACCCTTCCATGCACCCATCCATCATATAACCTGCCATTTCTATACAATGAAAACTGCCGAAAGGTGACTGTATCAACAGGTTTGAGAAATGTTTCTTGTGAGGAAAGACATACAAGATGGTAAGAACCAATCAGCACTTTTATGTCATCTAAATTATAACAGAAACCTTGACAGTTCCATTGTATTATAGTGACCATTTTTACTTATGTGAAGGAAATTGGATTGAGAGCTCTTCTGTTTTCGACCACGTCGTTTCTCTTTACTATGAGGTCTATCAACCTCCATGGATCCTGTGAAGAATGGGCAGGTATCTGTCAGTATATGAAGATTCCAGTGACTGAGAGCATCAATGAATAATCGTTCTGCATCTCAGGGTCGAAGAAGATGGATGCAAGGAAACGCTAGAAACTGAAAGCAAAGGAAGTGGATCCATGGAGCCTCTGGAAGGAAGGGTAGTGACAGAGATAGATGTTGACATTGACTTGTCATCTCTCTTAACCACTAAAGGCAAAACCTTTCTCAGTTGATTTGAAAATGACTCTGTCAGAGATATGAGTATGTATTTTCTTATAGCAAAACCACATTGGGCTATCTGCTGAGCCCACCGAGGGGAATCGAACCCCTGATTTTAGCGTTGTAAATCCAGAGACATCCTGCTTTACTAGCGGGGGCATCAGAGATATGGAGAGATCTGTCTGCACTCCTACTGTAACAGTGGAACAGAGTGAAGCTGCATGCAGTGGAGATAGAGTGGTGGACAATAATTTGAGCCTTGGGGTAAGAAATGTTGTGAATCATTTTCAAATGCTGTACCTCTTTTTCCTCCACCCATCTAGGGCAAGAACAAAAATAGGTGTGAGAGTCACCACAACTACCACAATGTCTATTTCACACTTGGAGACATCATGGTCCTTGCCACCACAATGAGCACACAAAGAATAACATGAAGTATTCGAGTGACTGAACTGCTGATATTGGAAACATGAGATGGTTTGGAATAAGTGGCTGCACCTTGGAACTTGGATAACCTGCCTTGATGGTGGCAGATGGACGTGGTGATGTAAACGTGAAAATTAGGACATTGGTCAGCATCATAATTCCATCTTTCCAAGTAGAGATATGCCTCACTGCAGAAACTCCTCGAGTGAAGAAACCTGTGAGGACGACCTCTGACTCAGAGATGTTCTTTAAATCCCTCTAAACAATTACAACACATGACGAATTCAAATTAGCATGGGTATATCCCCAAATGGATATTTCCACCAAAATGTCTTCAGAATGTAACTTTTTGACTGACTTTGGAGAACCAGCAAGCCCCTCTAGTTCCTTCTGAATAAAAAAAGGGAGAGATTTGACCTAAATATTTATATGTTAAAGTATGTAATATCAGAAAATGAGGTACAGGTGTTGAAGAAATTGAAAATTGCTGTTCAGAACCTTCAAGAAATGGTTGTTCACTGATAATCTGTTTTTTATTTTATTTTTCCTTTGAGTTGGGGGAGTCAGTAATAATGAAAGAATATTTTGGTGCCAAATGATCCCACCCACCATGGAGCCCTACAAGGGGACACACTATAATGCCAAACAAGAACACTGCAGCAACACCAGGGTTTCATGAGAATTATATCAAAACACCACCATCAGACACAATGTCTACAACACCCGTTGAAAGTGTCCAACATTAGTACTTGGTTGACCCTAGCCCAAGTGGATTAGCCAACTAGCCAGGGCTGCCTGTCTGCAGGAATTCAAGGTCAAAGTGGTGTGTTAGGGTTGGACCCCTCAACAACCAAGATCCTCTCTTCGCCTTCATGAGTTACCATGCATGGCAAATGCATGGGTGGACTTTAAATTCCAGAGAAGGTAAACTGAAACTACAGAACCTTCTCTTGGAGGTCCCCTCACCACGTACAGAAATCCACACCAAAGAGCTCTGCATTGTACCATAGAGGCAGGTCTTCAGTGGAATGAGATTCCAGTGAGTGAGGGCAAGACAAAATATAGTGGTATTATATATTGGGACCAACTGAACTGGCCCCAAATGCTCATTGGTACTACTGGTAGGAAGAGAAGTGTAGATGTAGGTATGTTCACCCATTTGTCTTAAAAAGGCAATAGATCATGTCAGTGGTTAGAGAAAAACTCCACAGGTGGAACAGAGACATTGGTATGAACTCTCACTGTAGCAGTAGAATACGGTACACAGCAACACAACTATTTTGAAAAAGACATTACTAACTTTCAGGGTACAAGATTTAGTGAAGTCTTATCCCCTTCTCATTAAATCATTTGAAACAATTTAAAAAAAAAGAGGTGAGGAAAGCAGAGCAGTTGACACAACATGGTTCATTTCAACATTTGATGATATCATGGTTTTTGCCACTGAAACAAGCACAGCTTAAAGAGCCACAACAATATATTTTAGACTTCCTAAACTACTAGGAGTGGAAACAGAGAGAGTTAGGAATACAAGGCCAAACTTTGCAACATAAATAAAGTGCCTTGAAATTGATAGTGGGTGCTGTGATGTAAAAGTTTAACATGAGCACACTAGTTATTTCTGACACTTCATTTTATTAAGAGATTTGTTGACAACTGATACTTTGAATTCAATGTTAAAAATAAATTTCTTGACTGAAATGTAAAAAAGATCCCTCTTAACAACAACTATTCAATGTGCATACCTCTAACAGCTTTCAGTTTCAAAAGGAATTCATCATCTTGCAATTGTGATGTCTCAAAATGAATCTAAAACACAAAAGTTAAATCATTTGCAGTCCTGAAGGTATGAAGTGCAGGTTTTTTTTTTTCAATATACTTTGATGTATTAAACATTAATTATCAGTGATGTCGAGAAAACCCACTTGTAGAGAAATATATATGCAAAAACGGCTCGTTTGGGTTGAGAAAATATTTTACATAGAAGAGCAAACAACGTTTGTTATATTGGTTTGCCTGAGAATATTTATTAGTTTATTATCTGCACCCAGTACAAAGAAAATAAACATACATACACTTTAAACTTCAGTGAATTACAGTTCATAAAAAAAAACTGAATTCGATAAGACTACCACAACAGTAATAGTTTAATATTTTTTTGCCAGTTTGAAAACAAACATAAGTAATAACAGCCAATTAATTAAGGAAAGTATATAGATCAGAACAGTTGGGTTTTTGTGATAATTTCTTTAGGTTCATCACACAGAAAAGTGAACCTTTTTTGAAACAACACAGTAGCAATACATTTATTACACTATGTAACAAAATGTTATTTCCCAATTGCTTATATATAAACTAAATGGAAAAGACCTATTTTTCTCTTCAAACTTTGCTTTTGTGATCTGTGTAATGAAATTTTCAAATTTACCCATGTTACAGAACATTCCAGGAAGATTCAGTGCTGAGTAGCCAATAGAGAATTAAGAACTTTCTAAAATGTTGTAGAACTAGTAACATATATACAGGGGTTCACCACTCACCACTTCAGTTTAGTTCTAGCTGCCTAAGTGAACACATAGACCTGATTTTATCAGAGATGGCATCAAGAAGCTGCAAGCATTCTTCACATGTATTCTGCTACGTATGTGGCCAACTTATCAAGACGAGAGCAAAAAAGTACTCTGTGATAGCATCTGTTAAAATGTGTGAAGCCTGCAAGGCACATTTCAGCATGGCTGCCAGGGATCAAGAAAAATCCTGTGCACCTCATTTTACTTGTAAGCACTGCAAGAAAACTCTAGAAGGTAAAAGGACAATTTTGCTAGCTTGAAGAGTAAGATTTTATATTATACAAATATTAGACCTTTTAAAATTTAAATATCTTTTGTTTTTTTTATTTCTAATAGTATAGAAAAAAATATCAAAATATTTTGCATGAACCTCTTACACATGTGGATGAAATATGGAATAACATGTTATTCTTCATAACAACAATCTTTCTTTTCAGGATGGTACAGAGTGGAAAAGAGAGCCATGAAGTTTGCTATTCCAAGAATTTGGCATGAACCCGCTGACCACTCAAGCAATTGCCACTTCTGCATGGTGGACCCTTTCAAACATTGGGCTGGTAAGAATGAATCTGCTATCATGTATTTGGGCCTTCCATCATCCATTGCCCCAGTGCCACACTGCCCTGAGCTCCCTGTAGCCACTCTGCCAGAGAAAGCAGCCATCCTCAGAAGAGAGCAGCAAATCAGAAGAGGTAGACGTTGAATATCCAGATTACAATTTCAGAGGTGCAAGCTGGGGAGAGAAATCCATACTATCCCAACAAGAGACCTCAATGATTTGATCAGAGATTTTGGTCTAACAAAGTCAAATGCAGAACTTTTGACATCTAGGCTCAAGGAGTGGGATTTCTTAGATAAAAATGTGCAAGCCACAAGTCAGAGGAAGTGTCAGACATTTTTCAAGCTTCTTCACTTGTCAAAATGGGCTCTGCTTTTGCTACAATCTATCAGGTCTGTGCAAGGCAATTGAATTTGCTGATGAGAATGTATGGATCAAGTAAACCGAGTTTGTGACAATCATTTCTTCTCCCTTTTCTTTTCAGCTTCTTCATTCTTCTTTTCTATTTCAGCTGCTTACTTCTAAGTCTTCAGGGTCTAACATCTGAAAGATAAAGCATAATGAAAAAATTAGTTTTAGCCTCAGTTATGTAAGTTATATATGCAAGCCTCAAAGTATTTTCTAAAACAAGCAAGTCCCAAACTTTAAGAGGCTGCTTTCATAACTAAAAAAACAAAATTCTAGATTTATATTTTTGCATTATAAAACAACATATGAATGGTTGATCCATCCTTTGATGAAACTTTGTAACAGACACCTTTTTATAAGCTAAGTTTCAACTTGAATTCATGTCTTGCTGACCAAGATGAACAATATTCTAATTGCAACTTATGTCACATTTACTTGCATGTTTCATTTCATTATAATACAAAAATCTGACCAAATAGTCAAACTTGGTATGTGGATCTTTTTGAAGCAGTAACTGAAATTAATGAATCTTCATAATGAATTAGATCATTTCCATAGTGTAGTTGTATTTTAATTATTTCTAAATTAGATAGTTGTTTGTTTTTTTTGGCCAAAACTGAAGAAATCATGTGTAACTATTTTACAAATTTCTATTTGAGCCTCAGAATGTTTTTTTAAACAATGCAAGTTTCTTTTTAATGTAAAAAAATACATTTCATATCACCTTTAAATATCAACAACATACAGATGGCAGTGTATATCCTGTACACCCACCTGACTGTTAAATGCAGACTTTTAGTATTTAAAATAAATACAATAACTGAAGTTAATTTGTCATTCTATTTTTCCAGTAATACATTATTTCATCTAAGAACCTACAAAGCAGCAAAGACACTCAGCTGTTGTCTTAATTAGATCGAAATAATGTAATTTAACTATTAGGTTGTCCAGAAATAAATGTTGTTTTTTGAACTGTGGATTTTGGTAATGTATAAACTAGTGTTGTAAAACATACTTTAACCAGTGTAATTACCATTTGTTTCAACAATCTTAGCCAATGTGCAATTATGCCCTTTATGCACCTGCTGTAGAAATAAGTTTTTATGGTCAATGAACTCCTGAAAGATTCTTCTGCAGCTGCCTGGTTTTGAAAGCATTTATTGTTCAAAATTTGAGAAAGTGTTTGACAAAATTAAAATCTCTAGGAGAAAGGTCTGGAGAATAAAGTGGATGAGGCAGAACCTCGATTCCCAATTCATTCAATTTCTGGAAAGCCATCCTTAACAGGTCTCATAATGCCAATTTTGTTGATTTTCAGTCAGCTCATGCAGAACCCACTTATCTAACTTTTTCATCTTTCCAATTGCAGTCAGCTAGTTGGCAATGTTTGATTTGTTTGTGCCTATCTTTTCTGCAAGCTTGTGTACTGTTGTGTGAGGGTCTGTCCCAACTGCTTCCCTTAATGTGTTTTCATCTAAGGATGGCTTCCTTCCACAACCTTTATGGTCTTCAAGACTTTCATTTCCATGTTGAAACCTTTGTACGTCCAGTAACAGATCCATGGCCAAATGTCTGGTTAATGTTTTATGCAGTTTTGGTAGATTTTCATTCAAATTTGAAGTCTTACAGAAAAACTCAGATGAAAGTCCTTATTGTCCATGCTGCCTTGGGGGTTGCAAAACTTACTCTGAGTAGAGTTGAAACAGCAGACAATTGAGACACCTTGTATGCAACAAGCATTGGATTAAATCAACCAACCAATGATAAGTTACTCAATATTCAGCTTCTAAATGTAATTGTCAGAATTCTGACATTACAGGATAACATAATACAAAAACTCTGGACTTGTACTTAAAGTAAAACAACTAAAACAAGAACAAACAAAATCATTATTTTGTTTTGTATTGGAAGTAAATAAAAAACTGCTAAATCTTCTTAGATTTTATGATATGCACCAACTGACAAACAAATGTATGACACATATAAATTCTGAGTACTTAAACCTTTGAACGTAATGTAAAAAAAAAAAAAAAAAGGACTTCATTTCTAAATTGTTTCTTACCTTTAGAGGTTGTTCCTTCTTCATGATGGCTACTTCCACATTTGTTTTCCTGGCTCACTTCTAACAGAACCTTTATAGCAAACTTGATAGTTGCTTCTTCTGACTTAACTTCCTCATTGTAGTTCTTTTCTAAGTATTCTCTGTTTTAGCATTTCGACATGTAGCATTAGCCTGAAACATATGAAATATGCTTCAATAATCGGGGATTTCAGTAGTAACTGCAATATTCCTCTAAAAACTATAACTGAAATCAAATGGGAATTTATTTTACCTACAAGTGGTTTTAGTGACTGATCATAAAACAGCATAATATCAATTTGTGACAGGATATACACCAATAATTAACTTGGTATATCAAGCTTAATGTATTACCACAACAGCTGAATTATTATTTATTTGTATATTAAATAGTTTTTATTAATTAATCCATCTCACTTTAATTAATTTAATGGGGTTTTATATATCTAATGGACATAGATTACTTACAATTATGAAACCATCTAATCTAATCAATCCAAAACTAGCAATAACAAAAAATAGAAAAACCTATTGTAGAATTTACAAACTTTATTTTAAGTGTGTTGAAAGGGAATAATTTATTACTTACAATGACAACTATTCTTAGAAGAACACTGTTACCTTTAAATAATATCGATAATTTACATGAAAGACTAGAGCAGACAATTTTATGCTGATATTAGTAACAGCTATTTAACTGTTCACACTAAATGATTAACAAACATCTTTAAAGAAAGTGACACTTAATTCAAAATATAGACCAAACTGAAAAGTTGCTTCAAACTAATCTTCCAAAAACTTTAAATTCTGTTCAAAACCTTCACAAACTAACCCTTAATAGCTGATACACATCATTAATTCCACTGGGATCTATTTTAAAAACTAGGTGAATTAGTTCTGTAAACTCCACACAAGTTTTATTTTCTTACTTTCAATGGATGATAAAAAAAAAATGAATTAGTTTTGAATATTTACTTTTCATGCATGGTTAACATCAGAAGACAGACTGGAAAAGATGAGGTGTGTGTTCATAATCAAAACTAGCAATTAAGGTAGAAATTCCAAATGGTCTTCTAGCATTACTTTGTATGTAATGCTGTGAATATAAGTAAACAAAAACTCAGACAGTATTGTAAGGAATCAACAAAAAGTTTAGATGCTGTTTGTAGACTATTCTTATTTGATTTGAGTACCATAAATTAGCTAATAACCATATTAATGTCTACCTCAATTTTCAAAAGGAAATGAGCACATATTGCTCGAACTGATTTCTAAATTGCTCATATATTTTGAAAAATAGATCCAATGTTTAAGCACAAACACACACAATATTACAAGTAATTCTCTTTGTAGGAATAATCTTAATTTTGAACATTATAGGTGTTATTAAATTTCATCTTTAAAGGGGTAAAGAACACTTTCCTCAAATACTCCAGGTTTTATGTATTTCAAGTCCAGAAATTTAAAGTTAAAAAAGTGTCAATTCTCTGTCGATGTAAAATATTTTACATCACAAAACTTTAAAAATTTTGTTTTGATTCTATTAAACATCTTTCCCACATAAATTTGATAAACAGATCAACCTTTTGAAAATCTTCTTTAAGTAGTACTAAATAATGTTTAACGAGTCATGGGGAAATTATTCACAGACGAGCTTAAAAATAAACAAAAATCATAATGCTACAACTTAGCTTTAACCTAAGTGAAGTTAAAACTGTGCTTACCACAACTTTTTACAGATTTCCATTCAATAAAGTGTTTTGTGTCAGTTTACCAGCTATTCACTTTGTGGAAGAGAAAGGTAAACACTAAATACAGCATGTGAAGATACTGTAAATGTACATTTCAGAAGTTCTAGAGGTCATGTAAATACAGGGTGTTCAGAAAGTTACTGTGCACTTATATATTTATTACCAGACATGTTTCAATACAGAATACAGGAGGTAAATATGAATGACAATTATAAACAATGTTAAAAGTGACCCCCGTTGGCATCAATACAGGCCTGGATCCTTCTTATTTTGTTTATAAACACCGCTATCAGTTGCTGGCTTGAAATAGACTGAATAAAATATGATTACAAAACTGAACAGTCACTTTCCGAACACCCTGTATAATGTTAACTGAATTATAGATTAAAGTATTTGTATTCTTCACATTAACATCACCAATGGTCTGATCTCATAAACATTCAGTTGAACTAGTTGAACTTGAAATATTCTTTACATGATGAATGAATTTTGTTAATGCATAACCTATAATAACCCTGGTATTAGTAACAACATTAATATCATGTGTTTGTAATGAAACAGTTTACATTTCTCTCTTGAGTCCAAGATGACTTCATTATGAACTTGTATTAACTTCTGTCTTACTTTATAGAAGTAGAGTTAAAGAAAAGGTTAAAACTAAAGAAGTTCTGTGTACAGAACCGACTGGTTCTAAACAGCTTATATATGATCATTTTTTAAAAAAGCATTGGATAGTAAAAAATATTATTAGTAAATAACATGTTGACTGGCTAAATGAACAGTGAACAGTCACTGTTACTGTCCATGTGTACTAAGGGCAGTGTGGCATAGCAATCATGTGGAAATTCCATAGACAAAAGCAAACTCTACATTATGCATTGTCTTGCTAGAAACAAGTGGTTTAACTCAATAAAGCAAAGGCTTATTAATGATGACCAATATTGCATGAATTAATAAAATGTACAATAAAAGATGTAACTAAACTAAGCTAGTTGATTATTGTGGTAGTTAGTCGTCAAGTCTAAACCCTAGCCTGAACCAGCAGCACTCACCACTGTGAATCAATGTTCATTTTGACATTACTTGTATTCTGTATTCTTATAAAATTCTCCTTTAATATGGAACATAAATTATACTTAAAGAGAATTTGGTATAATGGTAAATAATCAGTTATAATTACACAACTACTCAAAACCAAATATTAAATCAAGAGGTTGAAAACTGTATTCATATTATTAATGTATTAAAATTTTTTTTTACAAACTGTTTCCTTGTTTGTCACATAACTTCCTATATTTAGCAATGTAATAGCTGCATATTCCTGGCATTTTAAATAAATACTATTTGTAGTTAAGTTCATTACTCAAAATAAAACAACCCTGTTCAGTACCAGTTCATTCCACAGACACCATAATGATATTGAAGACATCACTGACTTTCTGAATTTCACTTTCATGCAATTATAAAGGTTTTGGTTTATTAAACTTTAATATGCTTTCTATATCACAACAACCATGCTTATGTCCACTCAGACTGGTTCAGTTACTTTTATAAAACCTTTTCACAAGACATGTTATTATCTTACCTGTTAAACTCACTGTAACATATCAGCTAATCACACACACACACACACACTAGCTGGCTTCAGGCTTTCTTTCTCTATTTTTTTTTTTTTTCTGAAATTCATTTTGACTTGTGCTCACTTGGTTGCCTATATTTATACATGATTTATGGAGGCCTTGAACTTTCTATTAACTATGAAAGTAACACTATAATGTAACAATATTCACTTCAAGTAACAAGAAAAATATCAAAGATTTGAATAAGTTATCATTAATAATACTACAACAATTGAACAGTATATGTTGTGTATGCTGTTAAACGAGTTATCTCCTCTACGGCACTGAATAGGTTAAACCTAAAATATGTACATGCATAATATCCAATTTCAACAAATTTCAACTGTCATTCTCAAAAGTAAATAATTAAATATTAATTATGAAATAAACTGACCAATAACTGTTAAAGTCTTGTACATCGAACAAAAACAAAACAAAAAAATACTCTTCTTAAAATACTAAAACTCACAAATGAACAATGTGTTATAACACACAATTAAAATCTTTATTTAAAGTATTGATTCTAATTGTGTGTTATAGAATGTTCATTTGTAGATTTTAATCATTTAAATATGTGAACAAGTTCAAGTTTGGACTGTTTAATACTCTATTCCTTCTCTAAGAGCTTAAGAAAATTCTGAATAGTGGAAATGACTTAACTTTTATTTTTATTTAATTCATTTTGTAAAACATCAATAAAACTATGATGGTGAGTGAACCCAACAAAAAACTTACTTTCTTACACTTTAACATTAAATTGCTACAATATTCAAACAAAAATTAATTTTTTATTTGTATTTACTGAGTAGTAAACAGATGTATTCTCAGGCAAAGTAAAACTTATTCATACCTGTTTCAATTCTGCTACGTCTAATGTAACATATTTTAGGGTTTCTGGATCTTCTACTGTTAATTTGTGACTTTAACATTCAACTCTTGCCCCCTCTATCAGTATTCTTGCAACTGCATTTAACCTGTTGACTGCCAAGTATTTCAGCTGCTATGGCAGCTCCTACACCAGGTTTTTTTTCAGCAAAATTTAGTAATTTTTAAAACAAAGGAAATAAGCAGCAAATACTATTTTTTCTCTAAGCCAAACTTATAGTAGTACACAAAATAAAGAAATATGTACAAAACATGAAACAATAATGCACAGAATGTCATATTTGGATATTGAAATAATGACACATTTAATAATTCACTTTTGTGTGAAATGTTTTGAAGAAGGGGTCAACACAAAGAGCCACTTTGCAATTAATACATTCATATCTGCTTTCCCTCCTCGTGGATTTGTCAGAGCACACTTTACACTTTCTAGTTGGGTACTTATTCTTTTCTATTTGGAGAATTAGTGTTGGGAAGTGATGTTCTATGAGGCGAAGGGGGTTTTCCAAGGAAGGCCGGCCTCTGGTGGATTTTGGGCGCTGGGTGTGGTAATATTCAATCAGGGTATAGATGACACCAAGTCTAAACTCCAGGAGAGAGGTTGTTTCCCAGTGATTTGTAAACTACCAAAGCATTGTACACTGCTATATCCATCATGTGAAAAAATACTTTTTTGTACTGCTTGACAGCCTTGCGCATACTCGGATAAGCATGCAACACACTGTCACACGAGTCAACCATATAACAATTGTAATCAATGATACATTTTGGTTTTACAATAGCTGCATCAGTAGCACGGTTGATCTTTCCAGTGTTTTGCATGGTATTATCATGTATTGTATTCAACATGAAAATGTCCCTCTTATCCTTCCAATGAAGAACACCAATGCTGTCTTTTTGTGCCACTTCCATTTCTCCCCTTTGGATATTTGCAAAACATTTCGGCATCCCAATTCGATTTTTCATTACTGACTCACACAAATAGGTGTCATGATCAAGCAATGACTTTGCTAGAGTGGGACTTGCAAAAATACGATCCAAATAGAGCTTATAATCTTGTCCAAACAATGGTTCCATCAATGGGCATACAACACTTTTGCCCTGTCTGCCCTCTTTAGTGCTGTACTGCCCCAGTATAGATGAAAAAAGTCCCAAACACAGCATGTTACACTTTCACATAGTTCATAACTTTTGACTCCAAACCTAGCCCTTTTAGATGGAATGTACTGTTGAAATCCCAGTCAACCCTTCCACAGTATTAAAGATTCATCAATACACACATGTTTGTTTCGTGCATATGTGGTTCTAAATATTTCCTGTAAATAGTCAATAATGGGCTGTATCTTGTGCTGTCCTTGATCAACAATATTTTCCTTGGTGTTGTCAGCAAAGTGCAGCATCGATAGCAGCAAAAGAAACCTGTATTTTGACATGCACTGACCAAATATGGGTGTGGCAAGCAAAGGGTCAGTACTGAAGTACATGGAAATAGTCGGTTTTCTTTCTATGCCCATTATCATTATCAGACCCATACATTCATAAATTTCCTTCTCATTAGTTGGCTTCCATGATTTTGCTCTAGAATGTTCCTCCAAATCAGTGCGGGCCATCACAGTTTCTGCATATTTACTGGTCTCTGTTACAATATGGTTAACAATTGTGGGAGGGAAGAACTTTTGAAAACAATGAAAGGGCTTTGAATCTTGGCTCAAATCATTGTACTGGACACCATGATTTCCTGAGAAGGGGTTTATAATTGGAGCAGCAAAAGATTCAGCATTCCAATCATTGTCATTAGGGCACTTTTTCTTGGAACTGTTCTTACCACGACTTGCAATTTTACGTTTACTCCCTGGTGTTATCGCCCGTTTACCAATGCTGGATGATGGCCAGTTATCATCTTCACTGACATCTGAGCCTTGTATTTCCATATTTTTCAAAGAATCTTCAAAATCCGACTCTTCTGAATTGCCATTGCAATCTTCAAACTCCGAACCAAGTTCAAAATAAAACTATAATGCTTCATCATTTTGTAACTTTTTCGTGACGCCATTTTGGATCAAAAGTTAAACAATTTGTAAGTAAGTCATATGCATGTATGGTGCTGACATTTAGCATTGGGAGTTGGGTATTATTGAGAACAAATTAACTCATCTGTGGCACTGTGTTACTGATCAGCTTGGACGAGTTATCTTGTCTATGGCACTGAATAGGTTAAACCTAAAATATATACATGCATAATATCCAATTTCAACAAATTTTCTTGTCAACTATCAGTATATCATATAATAATTTTGATGCCACAAAAAAATATAATTAACATAGCTTGCAGACATTTTAATACTTGGTCCAAAAAACATTATAACATTACTCAAAGTGTTTATGTATGTGGATATAGGCTTAAGCCTGTATCTGAAAGACTACAGTTTTGCAGTTTAAAATAAGCTTTATTTTTGTATCGTTCAAGTGCATCATTTGACAAAATATGAAGTTGTATATAGCAAAGAAATAACCACAATCTTGTAAATTATAAAACTGTGAAAACAGCACAAAAAGATAAAATAAAGAAGATTAATACTCATAATATTCAAGTAAAAAATTAACCCCATAATATATAATTAATAATCTTGACACTTATATAATCTTAAAGTATCAGTTTAATTGCACTGAGCTTAAAAACTGTAGATGCTTTGACAGGAGGGAATAAAAAAGATAAAAATTAACAAAACATATTGTTCTGGGTCAACATGAGACCTACTGGTCTATTCCGACTGTACCATCTTCTAAATTAAATTAAGATAGTTTTTAAAAATCTTACAACCAGCCCTTATCATTCATGTACTTAAGCCTTTTCATAAACTCACTTAAATTTACTGCTTCTACAAACATCCAAAGGCAACCCATTCCTTAGGTTGGAACATGGCTGTGAGGATTCGTCCCTATTCAGCCACAAGAGCATTAGTAAGGTCGGGCGAGAAGGCATGGTTTGCAGTCGGTGTTCCAATTCATCCCAAAGGTGTTCGATGGGGTTGAGGTCAGGGTTCTCTGCAGGCCAGTCAAGTTCTTCCACACCTACCTCGGCAAACCATGTTTTTATGGACCTCGCTTTGTGCACATAGGTATTGTCATGCTGAAACAAAAAAGGGCCTTCCCCAAACTGCTGCCACAAACTTGGAAGCACACAATTTTCTAGAATGTCATTGTATGCTGTAGCATTAAGATTTCCCTTTACTCTAGTCAAAACCATGACAAATAGCCCCAGACCTTTATTCTTTCTCCACAAAACTTTACAGTTGGCACTATACATTCAAGCGGGTAGCGTTCTCCAAGCATCCGTCAAACCCAGATTCGTCCGTTAGACTGCCAGATAGTGAAGCATGATTCACCACTCCAGATAACGCGATTTCACTGCTTCAGAGTCCCACGACAGTGTGCTTTACATCACTCCAGCCAATGCTTGACATTGCGCATGGTGATCTTGGACTTGTGTGCGTCTGCTCGGTTATGAAAACCTATTTTATTAAACTCCCAACAACAGTTCTTGTGCTGACGTTGCTTTCAGAAGCAGTTTGAAACTCGGTAGTGAGTGTCGCAACTGTGAACAGACAATTTTTACACGGTACGCGCTTCAGTATTAGGGGGTCTCGTTCTGAGAGCTTGTGTGGCCTATCGCTTTGTGACTGAGCCGTTGTTGCTCCTAGACATGCCCACTTTACAACAACAGTACTTACAGTTGACTGGGGCAGCTCTAGTAGGGCAGAAATTTGATGAACTGATTTGTTGGAAAGGTGGCATCCAATGACAGCGCCACCTTGAAAGTCATTAAACTCTTCAGGACGACCCATTCTACTACTAATTTTGTCTACGGAGGTTGCAATGCTGTATGCTTGATTTTATGTACCTGTTAGCAATGGGTGTAGCTAAAATAGCCGAACCCAATAATTAGAAGGGGTGTCCAAATACTTTTGGCCATGTAGTATACCAATGCTATGCTCATCACGGGTATCAAAACCTAATTTTTAGTGTTATAAACCTAAAAGCCGAAAAATTCCTATTTCCGAAAAACTTCTAGTGCTTATCTTTTCTTGAAAAGTAACGTGAAATCGATTTGTTTTTCAGTTTTATGAATAAAGTCACATTTCGCTGTTCACAGGGATCGAGCCCTATATATTAGCATTTTAAGTCCACAAAGTTGTTTGTTTTTTAAAATTAAGTCATATTTGGCTATCTGCTATGCATATCTTAGGGAATGAAGTCCTAGATTTTAGCGTTCCAAGTTCATAAGTTTGACGCTGTCCTATTGGAAGGTGAATTGCAATGACAAGCTTCTACATTTAACCTCTGTATACCTCAAGAAGAAGTACTCAGGCTGGTCGCTAAAACTATCATCAATAATCCTGATGAATAATCACTTCAACCTCTTCAAATTTATCAGCATTAATGGACCTAGCAACAAAGTTTTACTTTGAATTCAATTACACAGCTTACCGCCAAATTTATGGACTAGGTATGGTTTGTTTGTTCGTTTTTTTAATATTACGCAGAACTACACGAGAGCTATCTGCGCTAGTCGTTCCTAATGCTGTAGTGTGAGACTAGAGGTGGCGGTGGGTGGTGATGACTAGTTGCCTTCCCTCTAGCCTTATACTGCTAAATTAGGGATGGTTAGCGCAGTTAGCCCTTGCGTAATTTTGCGTGAAATTCAAAAACAAAGAAACAAATATCTTACGTTTATGTAAATTACTTACGTTCATTATGTCTTTTATTTGTCTTGTGGATTAAAGTAACACATAATTAATAAGTAAAAATAAAAACAAACTAACAGCGATGCAATAACAACAAAAGAAAACCTGAAAAAGCAAGTGTAGCAAAGGGTTTAGTTTGGGTTGGATTTCGCGCAAAGCTATACGTGGGCTATTTGCTTTAACCGTCCCTAATTTAGCAGTGTAAAACTTGAGGCAAGGCAGCTGTTCATCACCACCCGCTGCCAACTTTTGGGCTACTTATTTACCAACGAATAGTGGGATTGATCGTCACATTATAATGACCCCACGGCTGAAAGGGCGAGCATTTTGAGGTGACGGGGATTCGAACATGCGACTCTCGGGTTACGAGTCGAGTGCTTTATCTACCTGGCCATCCCGGGCTAAGCGTTTAGTAGATTTTAGTTCTACAAATAGTTTTATCCAACTGTGGTTAACCAATGGGAAATATAGAAGTATTAAATAGATTCCAAATAAACTATTTTATTTATATAGTGCTGTATGATTGTTAATATTACCTTTAACCCCAAATTATTACTTTTTATTCATTTAAATACACTTCCAAGTTAAATGAATAAAAAGTAATAATTTGGGGTTAAAGGTAATATTAACAATCTTGTCTTTGAGGAAGACATCGTTTGTTATTTATATTTCTAGAGAAAGACTAGACCTCCATCACCAAAAGAGAATACAAAATTTACTTTTTTTGTATAATTTGGGAATAATTAATTCTTGAATAAATAAGATTTCAAGGAAGAGTTACAACAAACACAAAACAAACTTTAGTTTTCTGTTTCTTAAAATGTATTCTTCTGTTTTTATATCTAAGTGTAACTGTTTCTATTGTGTATTGCTTTGAAACTACACGGATAGGAAATTACTGCTGATTTATAATGTTTATTTTTGGTCACCAGTATTTACAGCAAAGCAATGTAAAACCAGTAATATATCCGTCATATGTCCGTTGACGTGTTTTGTACAAGTTATTTACTTATTCATTCATTTAAATTAATCTTTCAGATTAATCAGTTTACAGACTTCAGAGGAGCCATGAACAGTACAATGTTTCATTTTATTGAAGGTATTGAGTTACCTGCGAACAGTGCAAAAACCGCGTTGAAACAATAAGCTTTCTTATTTACTACCGTTGGATGTATAATAACAATACGTCTTGTAATTTTTTTAGGTTTTAATAGCTTATTTAAACTAAGCTAAAAGATTTGATGTATACAAATCATAATTAAAAAAAAAACTCCCATCAGATTTCTGGTAATAAGAACAGATTCGTGAATATTATAACAATAATTTTAAGATATCATGAAGTTTGTTTGTTTGTAGTTAGTAACAAAGCTAAACGATGGGATATCTGTGTAATGTCTACTACAAATGTCGAAACTCTGTTTCTAATGTTATAAGTCCGCTGACTTACCGCTATGCCACTTGAGGGCGCCCTGAAGTTTCAAAAATAATAAATTCGTGAAAATGTAAAACATTGTATACATTAGTTAGTTAAAGTACTATTGCTAACAATCGTAACTATAAATTCTTACCAATCTAGAGTTCGTTATAAATATCAACATGTTTAATTATACTGTAGCATTCATTTCTGAAACGCTACGACGGTTTCAACTTTGACTTTTTGGTATTTGTGTCTCATTATGTTCTAATATTCAGACGAAAGACAATTTTTCTTTAAAATACTGTTTCAAATACAAAAAAATTCTGAAACTTGTCACTTTTTATTTATTTTTCTCGCTATTTTATCTTTAAATAATCAAAATAAGTTTTAAACAGATGTTTAAGATAAGTTTTAAGGTTTCATTTTCTTACTTTAAAAGGTAATCTTAATTTTCGAATGTTTCACATATTTTATTGAAATATTACATAATTACAGAATTTAAACTACCTATTCTGTATTCAAAATTTTCTTGAATATTTCTAATCTAGTGTTTTACTCAAATCTATGAATAACTTACCCATGTCAAATGCTGTCTAACTGTTCGGTTTATAAAAGTTGTTGTTAAGAAAGATAAAAAAATACAAAAGTTAAATAGTATTTATTTTATCATCTATGTCAGTTAAAATTTATGTTTTGTTTTGAAAGCTAAATTTACTAATAAACTGAGTAGGTTTAGTTTTAATACAGTTAGTTTCAATAGTATATTAAAATCATCATGTTTGAATTAAAACTTTCACGTATTAAAATCTAAAAGTTTTATTTTGCTTTAAATGATTTTGTATGCTGTATTTTTTGAGATGATACAGTAAAAAATGGTCGCTATTATTAATACTGTACACTGCAGAAAAAGTAGTGAATAAGAAAAACGTTAAAACCAGGTTATCTTGATGGTGTGGAAATTTTCTTTACAAACAATTAAATTTTATTAACTTTTACAACAAAATTGTGTTTACAAAATTGTGTTACTGGTCACATTTTATAGTAACGTTAACACAATTTTGTAAATATTGTTTGTTCGCTTGATTTTACACAAAATTAATCTTGTGATATCTGCGCTCGCCGTCACTAATTTGGTAGAGATAAACAAGAGGGAGGGTGGCTAACACTTGGTCTATTATTGTGAGATGGGATAGAGGGGTTGACCTTCACATTATAACGTTCCCACGGCCTCAAAGTGCTGAATGCGAGATTTTTTTCAGTAGATTAGTAAATCTTCCTTCCCAAGTTTACTACAAACTTTAATAAAGTTTAGTAAGTTATTTAATACCACAACTTGTACCCCGCTAGTACAGTGGTAAGTCTACGGATTTACAAGGCTCAATTGAGGTGTTCGATTCCCCCAGATAACCCGATGTGGCTTTGCTATAAGAAAAACACAAACACTACTACATACATCTAGGATGTTTTATGTTGACATTAGCTCTTGCTATAGTGTATTAATGTGACGGTTAATACTTTTATTGAAAATAATTGTATTAATAAAAGTGAATCAAACGGTTGAACATTTAATTATTTAAGCTAACGAATCTTTATCTCTAAATCTTTAAAATGTTTTTAACCACTGGTTATAAACAAACGTTGAAAAAAAGCAGAAGGTGTGAAATAAACTACTAAGAAAAAGGAAAGATTATGTGTAATGTTTGTTTTGTACTAGAGTATGTAATAGTAGTAATAAAATAAGTTTTCCCATACCATTTGAAGGTATGTATATACGAATACGTGTGTGTGTGTGTATGAAATATGAAACTATATCCAAACCTTAATCTAAAGATAACTTTGTCAAAGTAGTAAGCAAATAAACCTTGATTTAATTTTGTTTTGTTGGTTATATATATACATGTTTTTTTTACAGAACTATGCAAACATTTTAGGACAAAATAATAATTTGTCATTCTTTACATTTTATGGGACTAATTCTTCCATGTCATTACAGAATATAAATCTCATCACTATGGTATTACTTCACCAATCTATGTTGACAAACGAATGAGCCAGGATAAAAAAAACAACAACTTATAATTCTTTAGAATTCCCATATACTTGTATCAAGGGACATGTCATGAGGGTTCTGTTTGAATGAACATACTGATCAAATTTATGGTCTGAAAAAAACTGTCATGGTAACCCATGCAGTATCTTAACTATATAGAAAGAAACTAACAAGTAGCTAGCATGTGGTACTGGTATACACTAGAAGAAATAAATTTAATAGCACTCTACAAATAAACTTGGTAAAAACAGTTCTTAACACTATATATATATATTAAGTTGTGTTTTCATGCCACAGCCTAAAAAGCGTAGAGAATTGCCAGTAGAGCAAATAGTTTTTTGCATAAAAGCTTTACGTGATGTTGGTTAGACTCTCTGACAAATTGCTGCAGACTTGAAATGCTCCCCAAACACTGTCAATTACCCTAGGTCGTGAGACTGAGACAGTTAAGTTTGAAAATAGGAAAGAAAGAGACAGAACATATAAATTAAAGTATACTGGTGTTAAGTGTCCTCGTTTGGGCAGCCTTTGGGAAAGAAGGAAAACTGCCACTGATCTCAAGCATGAGATAAACGACCATGTAACAAATGATAGAAAAGTGTCTGGATCCACAGTATCAAGAAGACTCGATGATGATGAAAGATTAGGTTGTGTAGCAATTAAAACCTTTACTTTAATCTTCACATATTGTTCATGGACTAAAATTTGCTTAAAAGTACAAACACCGGACTATTAAGGATTGGAAAAGGGTGTTATGGACGGATGAGTCCAAGTTTGAAATATTTGGTTCAAAGTGTAGATTGCACGTCTGGTGGAAGAGAGGCGAAATATGCTTACCTCAATGCATAACACCTGCCATGAAACATAGGGAGACTAGTTGTTTGTTTATTTCTTTTAAATTTCGCGCAAAGCTACATGAGGGCTATCTGCGCTAGCCGTCTCTAATTTAGCAGTGTAAGACTAGTGGAAAGGCAGCTAGTCATCACCACCCACCGCCAACTCTTGGGCTACTCTTTTACCAACGAATAGTGGGATTGACCGTCACATTATAACGTCCCCACGGTTGAAAGGGCGATCATGCATAGGGAGGCAGTGTGGTGGTTTGAGGGGGAGTTTTTCAGCTGAGGTGACAGGAGATATTTGGAAAATACATCGAATAATGGACCAGCACAAGTACCATCATAAACTGACTTGTCAAGATGTGCCCAGTGTTTTATGTGTTATTGGTAAATAATTCTACTGTAGAGAAAATAATGACTCCGAACACTCATCCAACCTTTGAAGAAATTACTTAGCTAAGAAGGGAGCTACTGGAGTTATTCAAATGATGAATTGATCCCTACAGAGACCCGATCTCAACCCAATTGATCAGATCTGATATTGTTAGATTAGATATATGAAAAATCAAAGAATACTTCCAATAAGCTTTATAAGCTTTCTTGGAGTATATTAGAGACATTTGGAGTAAAATGTCAAAAGACGCTTTGATTAAATATGTTGCAACAGTGCCAGCAAGACTGTCTGCAGTTATTAAAACGAAAGGAGGGACACACATAATATTAACTGTTTGCTGAACTCAAGCACTTCCACTGAGCTTTTGTTGTACTGAATATGAAGATAAATAATATTTAGATGTTTCACCTGTTATTTACCTTCTATTGTTTTAGAAAGTAGCCAGAAATCTAATTTTTGACTTTGTCCTAACACTTGATGCATTATTGTAGGTATGACAACAATATATTTAAGACAAATTAATATTTTTCGTATGTTCTTATACGTTGCTAAGTTATCGCAATTCAGAGGTTTGGCAGAATTACAGCTTGTTATTAATTAATACACAGCTCATGGCAGAGCTTAAGATGTTACTTCCCTTCTCCGCAAAATATGAAAAAATATATTAAAATAATTTTAAAGAGATTTGTAATTACTTCTTATTATTATTTTAAAACTGAAAATGTTGTGTTTTCGTTCACTGGACCAAAGATCTAAATATTTTAGTCTTAAACGAATAAGATACATTCGGGTGAACTAGAGAATATAATCTATGTAAGAAAAACAGCATTTGAAGACCATTCAGACCATTCAAAGGACATGACACTGGAATAGGTTTTAATAATACTGCAGGTGATAGACTTACATTATGTAAAGTTTTAACACGGTCTTCGTTATACAGTTATAGACTTACATTATGTAAAGTTTTAACACTGTCTTCGTTATACAGTTATAGACTTACATTATGTAAAGTTTTAACACTGTCTTCGTTATACAGTTATAGACTTACATTATGTCAAGTTTTAACACTGTCTTCGTTATACAGTTTTGTGGATTAAATTATGTTGCAGCTAAAAAAATCATAATTTAAGTCAAGAATAATCAACGTATTGACTGTCCATTTGGTGTCAGAACTTATTAACATCACAGTCACAATAATCAACGTATTGACTGTCCATTTGGTTTCAGAACTTATTAGCATCACAGTCACAATAATCAACGTATTGACTGTCCATTTGGTTTCAGAACTTATTAGCATCACAGTCACAATAATCAACGTATTGACTGTCCATTTGGTTTCAGAACTTATTAACATCACAGTCACAATAATCAACGTATTGACTGTCCATTTGGTTTCAGAACTTATTAACATCACAGTCACAATAACACTGGTCAACAAAGTTTTTGTTGCATTTATATCAAACACTTGGTATTACATAATTTCTTGCCCTGATTTCAGATCTGAAGTTAGTTTTTTCCTCAGTGCTCTACTTTTTTTGCAATCAAGGTATTTGAAAATCTCAAAATTTCGTCATCATCACATTGACGTCGTAGTCTATCATGAAAAATATGTGATAAAATATGTTATAAAACTCTTTAATATAGCTGGGTAATAAAAAAAGAAAATACAAGATAGTATAAATGTATTCAAGTTGTTTATATAAATTCAATTTTATATCAAGTTATAATTCAATTTATTTGTATAAAACTGATTAGTAGATAAGACACTTGCTACTATGAGGAGGCAAAGCTCAATTGCAGTCTACTCAGGCATAAATTTCCGCTTGTAGTTCTTGCGTTTGTGGACTGTCTCAGGGCATTCTCGTTTAATGCTCCAGCAGTAATCTGCCATCATATGTTTGTCCCATCTCCCTTGGTGACGCTCTTCCATGGTCTTGAGGTCCTGATGGAACCGCTTGCCTTGCTCGTCACTTACGGCTCCTGGGTTCTCAGGGAATCTATCAAGATGACTGTACAGGTAATGGAGTTCGACACTCATGTTACATCCAAGATCGCGAAAAGCTGACAACATATTCGCTGCAAGGGTTTCATAGTTGTCAGCTTTTTTTATTGCCGAGAAAGTTTGCCATCACCGCCATAAATGAAGCCATGCAGTCCTTTCCGTGTCGTTCATTTTTCTGGCAAATTCTTGATCACGCACAAGTGCACGAATCTGTGGTTCATCAAAAACACCTGCCTTGATCTTCTCGAAGGACAAACCAGGGAGCACAGAAAATATGTGTTGTAAGCATTCACTGTCAGTATTCAACGCCTTCATAAACTGTTTCATCAAGCCCAGCTTGATATGGAGAGGAGGAAATATGATCTTTCTCGACTGACAATTGGATCGTTGACAATATTTGGCATACCAGCCTTCAGAGTCTCACGTATGGGCCACTCCTTCTGGTTCCAGTGCTTTTCTCGAGCTCGGCTGTCCCACATGCAAAGATAGCAGGGTACTTTGTAAATCCTCTTTGTTGACCTAGGAGGAAATTAACTATTTTGAGGTCCACACAATTGTCCAGTTGTGCTCGTGGTATTTTAGTAGGTCAATCACAGTCTTAATGTCATTATATTCCTCTCGTAAATACACAGAGTGTCCAATTGGAACAGCTGCATAGACATTGTCATTATGAAGTAGAACGCACTTCAAACTTTGCTTAGAACAATCTAGAAATAATCGCCAGTCATTTGGATGGTATACTGGCATCTCTAATTCCTGGAGAAGACCTGAGATATTATGACAATAAACAAACATATTCTCTTCTGTAAAAAATGGCACAAAAGCCTGCTCCCGATTTTAGAAGTATGACACTTTAGTTGTATGGTTCAGCTGATTCTTTTCTTGCATCCTGGAAGCTAACACTTCAGCTGCATTTTGGAGAGACCCAAATCACGCACAAGGTCATTCAACTCTGGCTGGCTAAACTGTTGAGGAGTTAATGACTGTGGGGTCTCATAAGAAGGATCGCCAAATTCTGAAAGTATTTCTTGAGTTTCACCAGCAGTCTCTTGCTCTTGGTCACTACCCACATCTTCAGATGGAAGAAATTCTTTAAAAACTGGGATTGGGAGCTCATCAGAGTGCAGAGCAGGTCGGATTGCTGAGGGGATACTATGATATGAGATTTTGTGTCTGTTTTTCTTGCCAATGCCCTTTGTATTGACCAGACAAAAAATAGCAGTCAGTCCATCGGTTCTTGCCAGGTCATGGGAATTCCGAAAGGTAAACCCTTACGTTTCCCTTTTGTCCAGTCACGCAGCATTTCCTCGCAGTTATGACACACAATATGTGAAGCCCATTTCTTGTCTTGGTCACCAAGAGCAAGTCCAAAGTACGCTTTATAAGCACGCCTCACAAACGATGTTATATTACGCCTTTGACGAATAAGCGTGAAGCATCCACAAATATAACAGAAAGCGTTCGGCTTGTTCTCACATTGACGTCTCCTTGTAGCCATGATCAGATCTGAAACAAAATCAAAACAATTTTAATATCTCTGTTAATAACATAAACGTGTAAGTAATTAATCTGACCACAAAATCTAAACAATTTTAATATCTCTGTTGATAACATAAACGTGTAAGTAATTAACACGTTTCCTGCGATGGGACCCACCAGTGTCCCACTATTGTCTTACCTTTAACTAAGTTGCAGGATAGAGACAAGTGTAACGACAACCTCACGTTATCATAGCTCATGCAGCACTGAAGCTGTCAGATGTACAAGAGCATCGCAGCAGTTGCCGGTTTGTCAATATAGGCATCGCAGGAAACGTGTTAATTTGACCACAAACGGCTAGAATGAAAAACTTAAAATTGCATTAAAACTAGAGCATGTAGAGCTGAACCATTTTCATATTTGAATTTAGCAGGTCACAAAGGATAAGAATGAGTAAAAAAATCTTATGCAACTGAGATTTCGAAAAAATTTGTTGACCTGTGTAATCAACGTATTGACTGTCCATTTGGTTTTAGAACTTAATAACATCACAGTCAGAATAATTAACGTATTCACTGTCCATTTCGTTTTAGAACTTAATAACATCACAGTCAGAATAATTAACGTATTCACTGTCCATTTGGTTTTAGAACTTAATAACATCACAATCACAATAATCAACGTATTGGTTGTCCATTTGGTTTTAGAACTTAATAACAGCGCAGTCAGAATGATCTACATATTGACTGTCCATTTGTTTTTAGAACTTAATACCTGATATATCTGACAAAAAATCTCTTTATCATTCATCAAATATTTTTCTTAAACAATTATTTTTTTACAATCTCTTTCTAAATACTTACTAATGCGGTTAGTTACCTGAAGCCGTTTTACACTGGGCAGGACTGGATTAAAATGAACAAATAAATTCAAAAAATATTGTTTTGAAGTAGTTCTTAATTTCTCTTCATAATTTTTTAGAATATCTTTAAATGGTGTATTCAGAGCCAGTTATGTATAAATAGCCAACAATATTTAAACATTTTGATTATGTGAACACCACAGAAGTGCTACTTCTCAAGATGCGTGGTAATATTTCACAGAAAATGAGTTATTAAAAGTGAAAAGAAATGTTGATAAAATAAACACTAAAAGCGTGGTTTCAGATAAAAATATCAGAATAGAAAGGACCTCCTGCTCTTCAGCGTCTCCAACAGAGAGCGCTGCATGGGAGCAAACGATGAGACGAGCTCCAAGAAAGCTTCAGTAGTCACGTGATGAGCTGTTGTTGATATTACTTTTAGGCGCGTGGCTGATGTAGCCAGTGCTTGGTTCCTAGATAGAAGCACGTTCACCAAGTACCCGTTTTCTTTGTCTGAAGAACTCAACTTTTGAACAGAGGGTGAGTATGTTTTTCTACGTTTATAAGCACAATTCTTCTCTGTTTTCCGCGAAAGTGTTATGATTCTTTTACCCAGTGACTTTCACGAAAGGTTTTTAGTTCTTTTCGTTATTACAACGACCGCATGATTCTGTGTCCCGAAACAGATCATCACGAGCCATTGATCAAACCTGATCCATTGACACATTTCTTGATGCGGTTGGAAAGCATATTTAATTTTTTAATGGAAGACATTAATATCAACGTCTAGAAAGAATCAATCTTCTATCAACAACAAGAAACTTTTGTAGATTCCCAGCGTGTCTGGATAGTTTCTGATAATTTCGTTTCGTAAAATAACTTTTAATGATACCGCGACATGTACGCCTGTGTGAATGTTTTTGTTGCCTGGCGTTCCTGCAATGCGGAGAAAATAACCGTATATCAAGATTGTCTTAAGCAACAATCGCCCGGTGAATAAATGGATATTACAAACGAATCTAAGAAAAGTACAAAACACCTCCCTAAAGTTTGCCATACGTATTAGTAACTAGAGACTGTTTTGGAAAAACGTTAATGTAAACTGAAACAATTAATTAGCGCCCCTCCCAAAAAAAAAAGTAAATTATTCACTTATTGATTTATAACGAAAAACGTTTTCAGCTATTATGAAAATTAAACAATTATGTTTTTGTAGAATTTCTTCTGAAAACCTTCCGCGATATAACATCATATCATATGGGGTTAAAAACTGCTGTAAAGCATTTTCGAAGTTTGTCAGAGAATATTAAGGTTAGAGTGATTCTTTAACACGAAGTGTATATTTAACCATGATCCATAATTAAGGGTAATACGTTTCATTTAATATAAGTGTTGATAAAGTTTATTTTTTAATACCCCCTAGCAGCACAGTGGCATGTGTGCAGTTTTACAACACTAGAACCTGGGTTTTGATACCAGTGGCGGTCAGTGCACAGATAGCCCATTGTGTAGCTTTGTGCTTAACTTCAAACAAAAAATTCATTAGTATAAATCAATATATCAGATAATACGTTTTAGTTAAAGTTTGTCAGCGAAAGATTGCTGGTTTGTTTGCAAGAGATTTTAGTAAATTTTGAAACTGTATATAGAGTGTCATTGGGGTTTCAATGAAAATGATGAATTAAATTAATTAATGTCGATTCGTTTTCTCGAAGAAGTATCAATAAAATTTTTGTTCACTTCAAAATGATCATTAGGCTAAATGTGTTTATATTAATGTTCACTGTACGTTAGGCATAAAACACTGTTACGTAGCTTTGGAAATCATTTGTTAATCTTACTCAAATTCAAATGATTATCTTAGTAGATCCGTTAATTATCCAATGTAAGCCTGTCAGCCTCAATTCTTTCTGGCAAATCAAATAACAGAAATTGTTTTGCAAGAGGAGAGCTAGTAAAATTTATAAGTTTAAACCAGAAAGTAGAATTGTTTACACGCTTTGTCGTTTAAATTTGTCAATGTAGATAACAGATGGAAAGTTCATTAGTAAGCGCGAGTAATATCAGTAAAAGCTACTAACGTAATTTGTGAATTAATGTTCTGTTATTAAGTTTCAATAGTAAAATTTATTACAGTAAATTTGTATAATCACTAGAATAAACTACCGGTATGAATAATTCAACTTACAGTAGGAGTTACCAATGTTTTTGTAAGAAATTCAATAAAAGTTAAATATTTCAATCGGTGAAAAATATATTCTTATTAAACTATTTTTTTTATCAGGTGTGGATGTAAGTAATATGACAGTGTCTGTCTTTACAGGTAGTAAAAATGGAAACGTTTAGCAAAAATCTAACAAATATCGATCATTTTTTTGACAAAATGCTGTAATTTTACAATTTATTAGATTTTTTCCCATTGTCTTCTTCATTTCATTTTGTTTGTTGGTATGTAATACGAATAAATGGCTTGGATGCATTTTGATAAAATATTCAGATCAAATTAGGCCAGACATAGTCTAATGGTTAAGGTGCTGGATTTTGGATTAAAGGGTTCAAAGTTCGAAACGTAATGTCACTGAACATGTCTGCAACGTTAGATGTGGGCGAGTTATAAAAGTAACACTCAGTCCCTTTTTTGGTTCGTTTAAGTGTCTATCCTTCTTCGAGTCAGTAGATCAAAATAAGGGAGAAATTCTAGGTGTTATTAACCTTGCCGTTTGAACCTCAGGCGTGTAAGATGGAGCTCAGGGTGAAAATCTAAGTTTTAAGATTACATTCGGAATTATAATTTAAAGATTTAAAAAGTCGTGTATTAGAACTATTAGACCTTATAAATTACTAAAACAAACGGTGACAGTTTGATTTAATTTGATAGTTTTATATTTTATTGATTGCTTTACGTCTTTCGTTTTGTTTCCCCGTGTAAGCTTATCGAGTTTATCATTTGTTGGTTAATTAATCTTTAATATATATTCAATATGCATCACGATGAAATTGTGAATAATGAAGCGTTTGAGAAACTAAAGAGTAGAGAAAGTAAATGAGGCACGGCATGGCCAGGTGGGTTAAGGCGCTCGACCCGTAATCTGAAGATCGCAGGTTCGATTCCTCGTCGCACCAAACATGCTCGCCCTTTAAGCCGTGGAGGCCTTGTAATGTTACGGTCAATCCCACTATTCGTTGGTAAAAGAGTAGCCCAAGAGTTAGCAGTGGGTGATGATGACTAGCTGCCTTCTCTCTAGTCTTGGGCCTGGCATGGCCTAGCGCGTTAAGGCGCGCGCTTCGTAATCTGAGGGTCGCGGGTTCGCGCCCGAGTCGCGCCAAACATGCTCGCCCTCCCAGCCGTGGGGGCGTTATAATGTGACGGTCAATTCCACTATTCGTTGGTAAAAGAGTAGCCCAAGAGTTAGCGGTGGGTGGTGATGACTAGCTGCCTTCCCTTTAGTCTTACACTGCTAAATTAGGGACGGCTAGCACAGATAGCCCTCGAGTAGCTTTGTGCGAAATTCCCGAAACAAAACAAATAGAAAGTAAGTGATAAAATAATGCTTGACTTCGCATGTTTTGTTGTTGTTTTCTTACATAGATCTTCGCATGTTTTGTCGTTGTTGTTTTCTTACGTAGATCTGCAATCAAACGTGACTTTATCTATGCCCACAGCTATAAGCATGCAAGCTTATGACACTAGAAAATTGAGTTTCGATACCCGTTATAGGCAGAAATCTTATTATGTAGTTCTGCGCTTCATAAAAATCTAACAAAGCGTGACAGCATCACTTTTGTGAAGCCTTAAAAAAAACTCTCGGTGGCTCCCTCTCACGGGAATTTTATACCATGACAGTTAAGTGTGTATGTAAGTGTTGCATCAGTTACTCAAGTGTTTTTATTCATTTTTTCACGACAACGTATTCTTACGTAATATTGATTTATCATTAAAATGAATGCTAACTGATATTATAATAGATGCCAAGAAAGTTTCAAATCTCTAAGTAATTAAAATAAAATTACAGAGAGCTCCACAAAAAGTGAACCTGTATACATTTTAGTATTTTAGTATTTTAAGTCAGTCCTTTAACACTAATTTTTCATGCGTTCTTTGTTGATTCTAAGTTTATAGGTTATTCTTAATTTTTATAACATTGGCCTTGAATCCCTTTCAGTTAAACTGAGTTTTAAGTCATAGTTTTGAAGACTCACTTCTACATCAAACTTCTACTGAAATCAATCGAATCGATTTTGAAGAAAATTGTTTATATATATATATATATATATATATATATACATGCGTACTCAGGAAAGATAAGTTTCCTCCAGTTCTTTTAAGTGAGATTAAATGCACTTTTAATTTGCAAAAAATTCCAACAACAAACAACTAAAAATAGTTTTGTTTGTAAGTGTTTTAATAGCGTGACACACACACACACAAAACATACACTGGAAATACAGAACTTCTCTTCAGATAAAAACTGTTAGTTACTCTAATCTAGAAAAATGAGGCAATGTGAATCAATAGGTACATAAATGTGCAAGCGGTCTATAAGCAGATGGAGAAAGTACCTTACCCCTAATTTAGGAAACGCTCTCAACTACGTATCCACCCAACCTGATATCATTTCACACTCATATCCATTAAATCCATGACTTGATTACTGGTTACCCCAGAGAACGTTTCTGTAGGCTTTCTTTAAAAATCAATAAACTTCCCAAAATACAGACTGCTTGGTCACGATCACCAGCGTATATGTAATTAATTTCAATTTCTGTAAATAACATTAAACATTTTAATAGATTTTTTAAAATTTCATGCAAAGCTACTCGAGGGTTATCTGCGCTAGCTGTCCCTAATTTTGCAATGTAAGACTAGAGGAAAGGCAGCTGGTCATCATCACCCACCGCCAACTGTTGGACTTTTCTTTTACTATCGAATAGTGGGATTGATTCTCACATTATAACGCCCCTACGGCTGTGACGGGGACTCGAACCCGCGACCCTCACATTACGAGACGAGCGCCTTACCTGGCTGCCATATTGGAACCTATTCTAAATTAAAACAATGACGTTTGAAATATTTTATTGCGAGATGGTTAAAAAAAAAGTTTAAACCTAATGTTATTACTTTTAAATATCGAACTTTCTGGAAGATGTAAATCGTTTTATTTTACTTTACTTGTTTGTTTATTTTAAAATGCAAAATTACACAAAGGGCTATTTGTGGCGTATAGAATTTCGATTTTAGCTTCATAAGCACTAAGATATATTTTTAAAACATTTTATTGATATTAGCTAAAATATTAATCTATCACCTTGTTTGTGTGTTACTGATAAATTTCCTCTTACAAAATGTCGCATGCTAAATATATATTTTTATTTTTATGGTATTTAAAACGATAAAGATGAAGCTATGCCTTAACGACGAAAGCAGCTGGTATTTGCTATTTGCTAGCGATTTGTATTACGTAAATTCACGCTTAGGCTGACTCATAGTATTTTTCAAACGATAGTTAAAATATTCTTAACGAGCCAGATATGTGTAACATAACATCATTTATCATTGTGAAACAACCGATGGTGGCTGTTTTCCAAAACATAAAAGTACAAATCAATTAATAATTATTACAACTCATGTTTAGCGATTAATAGATTAATATAAAATAATTTTTTGGTATAGTTTTTGTTTCGTGGCAGTTTTAAAGGTCTATTTGTTATTAATGATTATTAAAATAGTTTGTTAGCGGAAACTGGTATAGTGACTTTTGTACTGTGCAACCGAGGAAACTTTAACGTTCGACTATAATGGTTGTGTGCAATTTGTTATTGACATTATTATATTATTCAGTTTGGACAATTATATCATTATTAATATATATAAGGATATATATTTTTTTATTAAAATAGATCCTAATATTCACCTCTCCCCTAGTGGCACAGTGGTATGTCTACACACTCGCAACGCTAGAAGCCAGGTTTTGATACCCATGGTAGCTGGAGCACAGACAGCTCGTTGTGTAACTTTATGGTAGACTTTAAAAAACTAATATTCGTTTTTCAGGTTTTCTTTGTGACGCTTTTTAGTAATACTCTTCGTAATGTTACAATACTTCGATAAATATTTAAAATAACTTCCCAAATTACGATTAAAAGTGTCACTCTAATCACGGCTACCTGGTTCCATAAAGCACAGTACGACTGTGTTTAGAAATAAAGTTAAAAAACTATATTTGGCAATTATGACGAAGTAAAACGAACAGAAAACAACGAGAGTATTCTCCTGAATTAAGGTGAAAGTAATAAAAAAGTGACGCAATTCTATGAAGAAGAGTGAAAAACGAACAATTAGAAAGAACCCAGTCTCAAGACTCAACAAATAGATCTAGCCAGTACTATTAGAGTTAAGATGCATAAGCCTAATGAATTAAGCCATCTTTTAAATCAATACGCTGTCGTCTGCACCTGTATGACGTGCTTGTATGTGGGGTTCATTTTATCTATGTATATACATGTGTTTGTATTTTATGTACACATGTGTAAGTTGTATTTTATGCATGTATGTGTATGTTTTCGCATTGTATGTACACTATTGTGTTCGTACTGTATGTATGTGTGTGTTTGTATTGTATCTTTGCATGTGTGTGTATTTGTGTTGGTATAGATAGATACATAATATTGCATAGTGACTTTGTGTTACTTAAGTCGAGAGTAGCTTTACGTACGTCTCATTTCTAAGTGACTTCATGTTACTTAAGTCGAAAGGTGCTCTGCGTACACAGACTTCTTAAGGGACTTTCCCCTTCACATTGTTGGTATAATGCACTTGTTCAACGAACTTTGTGTAACTAAAATAGAAATTATCTTGTATCAAATGTTTTCCGCTAATGGAAAGAAACCAGGCACTGATTATTATCTCGTGTTATTAATTGAGTTTCATTAATTCGCTCATCTTTCTTAACTACAGCTAAAGCATCTGAACATCTCGAGGCAACGCTAATAGTTAGGAGGTGTATACAAGATTTCAGTTTCAACGACGAAATACACATTTGTTTGGTAGTCTGATTTTATCCTAGTAAAAAAGTCAGCCATGACTCAGTTTTTATATGAACGTAACTACTCTTATAGGTAAAATAGTACGTTCTGCATAGGGACAGACCTTCTGATGTAGAAAAACTTGTAAATAATAAAGGTCAAAAAATGACACAACGGTATCTTATTCATTTTGACCCCTAATATTTCTTCTTGTGGATGAATTAAGATTGATTAAAGTTTAAGCTCATGTGACATTAAGAGGTCGTTTGTTGGTGTCTAAGTGTGTGGAGTACAACATTAGATACTTGAAATTACTTTATTAATAAGCAGCCATGCTAATTGTAAGAGTCTGGTGGTACCCAAATATGTAGATCACAACACTAGGTACTAAGAATTAGTTTATTAATAAGCAGCCATGCTAATTGTAAAAGTCTGGCGGTACCCAAGTATGTAGATCACAACGCTCAATACTTAGAATTGGTTTATTAATAAGTAACTGTGCTTGACTGTAAGAGTCTGGTTGTTCCCAAATATGTAGATTACAATACTAGGTACTTAGAATCAGTAAGTAGCTGAGCTGACTGTAAGAGCCTGGTGGTACCCAAATATCTAGATTTTGGTATCCACGTTTGTGGAGTACAACACTAGATTCTTAGAATTGGTTCACTGATATCCAGTTGTGCTGACTCTGTGAGCTTGTTGGTACCCCAACTGTGTAGATTACAATCCTAGATACTTAGTTTGGTCTGTTATTATAGAGTGAGTACATATTTGTATTGATATCACTAGACAAAATGTATGGATAAGTGTGCGAGCCACAACGTCTCGTTTACGAAATATTATATATTTTATAAAATTAATCAATAACAACTTTTATAATTAACGTGAGATATATCTTTCAATATTTTGCATAAAAATTTTATAGAATATATAAATGAAAACCGAGTTAATTTTTCATCTTTATGTGCCTTATTTTGTATTTTGAAATAAACAACTATTTTGTAATGGGAGTTGTTCATGGTAATGGTGGTGTACAGATGTTCACATTTCGTTACTTAGTTCTACTGTTGAATGCCTCGTAGGTGATTAGAAAAATTTCAGGTGCTTTACCTCAGCAAAAAAAAAAAAAGATTAAATATATTTGGTATTTCGATAGATTGTGACAACTGTCATGAATGTCTGCTTTGAAAGTTATTTTTTTTATATAATTTTTGCGTAAAGTTACACGGTAACTAGGATAAGGTGAGGTAAGACGGACCCCTTCGGTGAATGATCATCTTCGTACATTATTAGTTTAGCGTGCTACCATATAGAGTAAATTATATGTCACTGTTGTTCACATGTTTCTGTGCCTAAAGATACTAGTCACGAATATAAATGATCAAAGTGCGTCTTTCTTTTTTGTTTTTCAACAACTTTTATCGAATATAAGCACTTTCACTTTTATATGATTATAAAGTTGGAATTTAAGGGATTCTCACTTTGTTGATTCAAGATAATGAGGAGTTATAGACAATCAAATACGCAATAAGGAATAAATAGTTTACATTCACTGATTCTGCATAACGTCAATTGTTTTACAATGAATAGCTTTTGGTAAACGGTTCCACTTTATTGTTCATGATTCTAATAAACAAAATGTAAGTTATAACAGCGTACAATAAGTTAGTTCACCAAGCCAAGGAATATATAACTTAAAAGAAACAAAGTTAACAGCGAAGATGAGTATTTAAAAACGAGTGTAGAGTATCTCCCTGTTTGGAAAAAAATTCAATAGAAAGAGAAAACAAAATTAAAACTTATCCAACAAACACTTGCCGTTACTTACGGGTTGGAAAAAAAACAACACAAAACAACTAAGACATAAACTAGACATGTTATCTGAAAAACGTCTTCCTTGAACATAACAATTAAATCTAAAATTTTGTGCAATGTTTTTGTACAGC